>NC_060171.1:19936662-20033242 GCF_021292245.1 Micropterus dolomieu | reverse complement strand
GCAATATTCCTATAAGCCTTAAGCAAGCTTTCAATCCAACAGCAAGCCTCACAATATATAACATATACCAGTATACATAAACAATGTTTTTACACATTTTATCCAAAGGCAAACCTTGATCCTGCATTTAAAGGGTTAACACAACTGCTACGTCTAGAGTAAATAATGCAAACGTGCACCAGAAAAGATTCTCTTATAAAAAGCACAATTGATGGTTTGCGTGGGTATTAAGCTGTACAGATGAATGCATCTTCTGATTCTCATGAACTGCCAGCAGACAAGACGCTTCCTGTGAGTGTAGTTTTTACACCAGCTCTGCATTTACTCAAGAACTTCAGAAAGTGCTTTACTACTGAAAATAGTTCCTGAACTTGTATATTAAGTCGCAGTGGTGAGTAGACACTAAGTTACTCCAGCTGCCATTCATCTGCGAGTGTGAAAAGAGAAACTCTGCCTTTTCTAGATGCTGACTTTTGTAATTTGGCTCATATTTAAACTGAATAAATAAAATGAAGGGGGAGAAGAACTGAGCGACTATTACGGAAATTATGTGAAGTGCTAGGAATAATGCTGTTAGTTGGCTACATAAAGGAGACCATCTTGCCATCTTTGATTCTGTCGTGGGAACAGACCAGGGGCCTCATAACAGAAAAATGTCCTACTTGTCCTACTACCTTAATTTAAGTTTTAAAGATTGAAAAAATCCCATCTTCCTCTTACTGAAGCAATTCCTGCTATAATGGATAAGAAAATGTCATGCCAGTGGAGAAGAGAAAACCCCATCTTTTTGGGTTTTTTTCTTCCAAATTATCGGCCCAGGAGAAAGATTTGAATGGATTCAGCAGACAATAAATCATATTGACAAATTGTCAAAATATACCAATTAATATATGGTCTGAGAAATTTGAAGAGTCATCATATGGATTACATTTAAATTTATTCATTTAGCTGACGCTTTTATCCAAAGCGACTTACAATTGCTATACATGTCAGAGGTCGCACGATGGTCTGGAGCAACTAGGGGTTAAGTGTCTTGGTCAGGGACACAATGGTGGATGGGTCACAGTGGGGGATTGAACCCAGGTCCCACACCAAAGGCAAGCATCTTAAATATGCGCCATCACCCCCATGGATTGAGCAGTTTGTCAACCATAACATTGTGGTGTTCATGTTGTTCCCTGTCTTCACTGTAATTGCCCTAGAGACCTCACAGCAGTTTGTGATGCCATTTTATTATTTATTTTGAATTTAGGATAGGGTCTATGCCATCCTAATTTAGGAAATTCTTCAGTAAGAAAAGTTTTGTAATAGCTTAACTCCTATCCCAAGATAAGATAATTTTTTCCTTAACATAGTTAGGAAACATGTAATACCAAAGATACTAAATGTTATCCTAAACTGAGATAAGATAGGATTTCAGACTATTTTCAGGATTTCAGAAAGTTTCTGTAATGAGGCCCCAGACCTGTTCGGCCATGTAGTGCATAAAGACAGAGGAAGACCTGTGTGTTTCAATGTGAAGACTGGTCTATCTATCTCCTTCTACATGTCCTTTACAGAACAACCTAATGCCACATCAGCACTGTTCACACAGCATTAAACACAGCCAGAATATCACTACATTACACTGTGGCCATGTGTGTCTATGTGTGTGTGTGTCTCTGTGTGCATGAATGTGAATGTTGCACTGAAGTCAACTTAGATTGGAACCTCATTACTGATAGTGTGTGGGTTAGCGTTTATGTGCACGTTCGATATCTCTTTCAGTGTAGTGTGTGTGTGTGTGTGCGCGCGCAATAGATGAAGCTGAACACATTCTACATATTTCTCCTCTCCTCTAATAGGTTGGTGTTCATGAAAACATCCATCTCTTTCTCTCTCTCTCTCTCACCCCATCTCTCCTGCCTCTCTCTATCTTTCCCTCTCACTTGGTGTCACCCTCTCTGTCTCTCTCTTTTTAATTGGCTGCTGCATTTCTTCTTTCCATCTATATATGGCTTCTAGCCAATGAGGCGACAGAATTGGATTTCTGCTTGATAAAGCACTTCCTTTGGTTGTCGTGGAGACAATGAGGTGATCCTCCCCACCCATACCATAATATGATCTAGGGATACCTTGAAGATACAGCTACTGTAGGTATATCTGAAACACCTGGCCAGCGACACAGTCAGTGATGTAAAGGGGGCACAGACAGGGCCGGGGAATAATAGATTGTCTGTGACAGTATTACAGTAAACCCTTTGCCACCTGCTCCCCTTGAATGTGCTTCCGCCTAGATGGTATAATTTGTGCCATTGTGAGAAGAGCCGGGCTGATAAAGACTGATGGCCAGAGCCCGTTGCAACTTAGTGTTTCCCCCTTTACTTCTGTTTCACTGAGTTGAATCCACAAGGTGCCTCACTTTAAGACACCAAGTCTGAACAAGAACCTGTGTGAAAGGCTATGCATGACTGTTGCTATGCAACTACTGTACTGAAAAATACATTTGTAGTGCTCTTTTGCTAAATGTTTAACATTTTTAACCTGAGCCCTGAAAAAGTGCTACGCAGCTCATCCTGTCAAGAAGATGCATAAGGATCCCAGTTTAATCACTAACAGCAAGTAAAATAAGCCAGTGCAATTATTCTATCATATCTTTAGTGTGTATGTCTGATTTCTGTAGGCCTACAGGGCATTACTGAATTCAATGCCCGTAAAAGTACAAACCAAGTTACCCAAAAGTGTAACTTTCCCTTCTTACTCAATGCGCTTGTATTACTTTTACTTTGTGTTTGTCATAGTAGTGTTAACTAAATATGCAGCGTAACAGCACTACACTAGTCTTCTTGTATCCATGGGTTATGAAGAAAGAAGAAATGAAGTTGTCTTATTTCATGCATCATAAAAAGACCATATGAAGAAAGTTCTTTGAAGAAACTTGCTGATATTACAGAAGATGGGAACATTGGAATAGCAAAATAAGAAACTAAATGGTGGGGGAAATAAAGAGAAGACAATAGTACAGTAAGATCTGTTTTTTGTTTTAGAAAAAATAGGAGGAGAGAAGAGAGAAGTGCAGTAATGGCCATCCCCAAGGTTAAATGAGAACAGGAGAGAATGAATTGGCTCTAAAGGCTCATTCTGCCAAAACTAAATGAAGTAATAACATCAGAGAGCTATGGAACCCCATTAACACTTAACCTGAGAGAAAGGGAGCAGAAGAAATGGGGCTGACATAGACAGAGCGACACACAGAAGCTATAGAAACTCTGTGTATCTTTACCTTCAGAATATGAGAAGGAGACAGTGAGAAATGTAGAATATGTACGGGAAAGGGTGCATTGGAGAGAGCGATACGAGTGAAACAGTGATAAACAGAGTTTCCCCTGAAGTGCCCTCCTCCTCCCTCTCTGTATTCTCTCTTTCTCCATAGTAATTTGATGGTTTCAGGCTGAGCTCTTTAATGAAGAATCTGGGTAATTCTGAGGACAGAGCCTCTGGGAATGAGGGAAGAGGAGGGATGGGCAGCATAAAAAAGAGAAAAAGAAAGATGAGACAGAGAATAAGAAGAAGTGAGAGACAGAATGAAATAGGGAAAGACATGTACAAGAAATAAAAAAAGAGATGTTCTGCAAGTGGGAGAAGCAAGCTCAATTGGGACTATTGCCTTAATGTTGTAGTGTGTAGTGTTGTAATGCTTGCGCCATCACCCACTTCCCCCTTATAAGCCTCAGATTCTGTCTTTTAGAGTCCCAGTGTGCGTTTATGTATCTTGTTGCCTTCTCTCCTCAGGAGTTCAACTGACCGCTCACTTGCCCACTAAGCTGCCCCTCCTTGCCTCATCAGCCTCCTAATTGAGGACAGGTTTTTACTGCAGTTCGCCAGATCATCAGTGCGCTCATTCTGATCTTGCCTGTTACCTGTTGTTTAACTGCCAATTCCCCCACGGTTTGTTTGCCTCTGCCACCTGCCCAACATAAGCCAGATTTTTAATAATTAATAAGTTAATTAATAATTAAATAAGCCACCTTTGACTCCACTAGATGGGTCTCCGAATCTGCAATTTCCACTAATCTCTTGAACCATGACAGAATGCAAATTCCTAAACAAACATGAACTATGAACACTAAAATGTCCTCAACACTAACTAAGGTGACCGTTGTCTGTGTACTAAACCATGTATTTTTGCAATCTTGAAATTCATCATTCAGCAAATTTAACATTGTGATTTATGCTAAAGCCAATTATGTGATACATTCCCAATATTAATTACTCTATAATCTCTGATCACACATTTTCATGAAACAAATGTTCTGAAATATATATTGGCTTTGTTAAAGTCTTCTCAGAATAATAATACTTCCTGCTTTTAATTATATCACATGTCACTTAAGAATTTTTTGAAGAACTATATTTTCAAATTGATTGATTAATACTTTGTCTTTACCTTCAACTATACCGCATCTTTCCTTAAATTCGGCCAAAAACCCACTGGAACAAAATTATCTGAGGGTAGTAGGACAAGTCTGACAGTACAAAAGATGCTAAGCCCTGAGCAAGATCTGGATTTACATATTCACATGCTCTAGCCTCTTCACAGGTGGCCAGCATGAATACAACAACTTGCCAAGAATGAATAAAGATGGGAATTGATTTGGAGTTATACTAAATGATTTGTCACTCTTTGTCATGCTCATGTCTTTCTCATGCCCTCTGTCTTCCACAATTTCTGTAAGCGCCAAACTGATGAATGTGACCACAGCCCTGGGTTTAAAGACACAGATTTCCATAGATGTGCAGGACAGATTTGTTATAAAAAGTTTTAAGGTAGAGGTCTTTGAGAGACCTGACCCCTGAAACCTGATTACCAACCCTGACCACTACCTAGCTGACCTTGACTTTAAAACCTATGGGTCTCAGATCTCTTAAACTTTTTGATTGAACCCAACAGAGAATCTAGTAACATCAGCAACACGTAACGCATCTTTAGAAGATCAAGACACAACAACTTATCTGCTGTGGCTTAATCAAGTTAGTTAATTGACAAAGTTTCAAGGGGGAAACATACAAACCATTTTAATACTGAAGTGCTGTAATGTTTAAGAGGTGTCTTTTTTATCAGCAGTTTTCCAGACTAGTTTGTAATCCAACAAGGCAGGTGAGGAGGGGTCACATTACACTACCCTGACCAAAGACAAATGGTATGAAAAAAACAGTAATATATAAAGCCATATCTCACTGGAACACTTTGCCGTGCTTTATATCTCAAGAATTTATAACAAAAGATTTTTAGTAAGCAGCTAAAGAGGCTTTTGAAGAAGGGCCTGAACAACAAACAAGAAATATAGGCTTCCTTTGAGTTTCTGCAACATGAATAAAGAGTTCAGATAAACTGACACTATTATTGCTGTTTGTTCTGACTGTTAATCAGGTGAAATTGTTCTAATTGTTTAATGACTTGTACATATAAGATTTTCATGCAATTTTATTGTTGGATGCAATGTTAATGTTATTGTTTACGGTTTGAAGTGCTCCCAAGAAAAAAAACAAAAACAAATGGGGATCCAAACAAACCATAAGCAATAAAAGCTTAATATGTTAACAGAGGTAAGTGCTTTATACCATCTTAAAATCAACTAAAGGCAGCACTTGGTATTAACTATTTAGACTCCTTAGAGTATGATCAGGCATGGGTCCAGTTTCTTTCAGGTCAGCTGGAGATTGGGTCTGCTTTGTAAAAAAAAAAAGAAAATAAAAAAAGAAAAAGATTTCTATTTAAAGGTAGAGAGGAAATGTTGTACGACAGAATGGGCGATGACCAGCAAGACTTGACCCAGGGATGTTGTGGTTCATGTGCTACATGTCTTAGCCCTGCTAGATCACCGCCTCTGTGTTTGTTCTAAATGGATGTCCATCCTCTTCAGGTCAGGTACCGCACAAATTTAAAGACCCGTGAAGACCTCTTGTTTGATATAGTGGCATACCGTCTGGCGCAATATAGCACATGACATGTCTTTGATTCAGTATAGCACATGACATATTGTATATATAATGTATTATGATAAAAGAACATTACAGTGATAAGGTAAAGCCTTAGACGATTAAGTGCTATAAAAATGACTTGATGCAGCTTCAGTTGATCAGGTCTTCATTTAGGGCAATGTGTTTGGCAATATCCATAATCATACATAATAAATACACATTCATTTTCAACTTACACACATTATACACACACACACGCACACACACACACGTACCCAACAGGGCGGGGAAAGGCATTAGTACTATAGCCTTCAACGGTCACATACACATTGTAGCCTTCAAATGAGAATGTTTTGCTCTAGGCCATAAACCACAGGCCTTGGGCAGTGACAAAGAGAGTTGTGTGTGAGAGTTGGGGACAGAAAGAGAGAGCGAGAGACAAAGGTTTTGAGCAAGAGCAAAACGACAAAGTGTGTGTGTGTGTGTGTGTGTGTGTATATTTGATCACACGTTCATGCAAAAGTGTGTGCGTGTGACTGTGCACATATGTGTATGTGCATCGCCATGGTGCTGACGCAGGTGTTGCCATTGACGACAGGGCGGTCACCACAGTGACCCTGAGTGGAATAACGATGTGTCTCCTGAATACCAATCAGATTTCTCCTGGGACATAAAGCGACCAATTGCAGCTATCCATCTAACCTAGCCTTTCGTCTGCCCCTTTGCAGGATTAACCAATCACACAGGATGAGACACTGATATGCTCTGACTAGCATGCATGGTTCCTCCTATATGAATCATTATCAACACATTTCAATTATGTAAAAATGCTGCTAAACTAAATTTGTAAATGCCTGTAAGAGCTGCTGTGTTATATCAATTAAAATGACATTGAATGCATAAAATTCAAATGGAACAAAGCCTGCAGGCTAGTTCAGGCAGACAACTTGAGCTGCATCGCTACGCTCACTCATGACATACTGTCTCACTGCAGCATGTTGTATTTCCAACACACTTTTAACAATAGGGCAGACTGCAAGATGATGTGTACTCCCCGCTCTTGCTCTGCCAGTGCTGCTCTTACATTTCATATCTGCTCTTTTCTGTGTTTGGCGTGGGTACACTTACGGGGAGTAATACAATTACAGCCTACATGCAAAATATCAACTCCAAATATGCATTCACATAATAATAAATGTATTCCAAGCCGTTTTTTAATGAAGTTCTTCTACAATAGAATTAACATATTTTTTTTCACCATGCACCAGAAGAGAGATATTCTCCATAGTTCCGATGCACCTAAAGTGTCCGCTTCAAGGCCCACCAATGAGTGACCTGACCTGGTTAAAAATATCAAATGGTCATATTCCATTTAGTTCCAAAACAATTAATTGCAGTGTGTGTTACAGTTTTTTTTTTTTTTTCAGTTGCTCTGCATTGGTCAAAACTGATGCCACTTTTTCAAAACTCTTCACACATACTGCGTTACCAACATGCATCTTGGCCAAACAGTTAATCTCACCTCCAGAAGTCACTCAAACCACCAACACACTTCATACAAGCCACAAAATAAACTAATTCAATCAAAACAATGGCAGCAATTCTCATGCAGAAAGCATGCATTGTCATTCATAACTAGGGCTGGACAATAAAACAATAATGATAATTATCGTAATATAATTTTCCTCAATAACAAAATAATATATGTTCATTTTATCATCAATAAATATTTGCTTTAATTCATTTGAAGCACCTAATTTTTCTATTAAAATATTTATTTTGTTGAAAAAAGAAGCCTGAAAAAAGATAAACTAATCATATTTGCTGAAAAAGATAACAGTTTTGAATTTGCTAACTCAGACTTGTGAAGTGATCCACTGTTTGGCATCAATTATTTGTCACATTCTTACCAAAGTCAAGTTTAACCACATAATTAACCATCTGGTTTCTTCAATTTTCACTCAGGAACAAAAATATGCCTTTGAACTTGAAAGAAATAATGATTTGACTTATGTCGTGATAATTATCGATATTGACTGATATGAAATGTTTTTATCGTGATAACATTTTTGGCCATATCGCCCAGACCTAATCATAACACACTGACCTACAAAACACTAACAACAGGAAACATTAAGTAAATTTGATGAACTTTTATCTTTGAAATGTGATGGATTTTTTCATATATATATTATATTTATAATATATATATTATCAGTATTTCTTTGTAGAATACAGTTGTTGCTCAGATCAAAATTGAAATTCTACTTGTTCAACCTCCACATCATCTTACTTGTGCACATCATGTAAAAGCAATTTCTCAGTCTTAGAAATTGTTTCCTACATGATCAATTGCTTACTGTATGTCATGTTGATCAGAATGTGTTTCGGTATATTGGTTCTCTGTTGAATAGTCTTACACCCCACAACATCTGGTCATAAGTTCATTGCATAAGTCACTACATGCAAAATGGCTGAACACGTGATAACCTGCGAAACATTTTTTCTACATATGTCTATAAGACTTTTTTTTTGTAAATGTGTCCTACAGTAAACTGATGAAGATATTTGTTGTGATGTGAGTAAGAATCTGTGGCCTGATAGGAACATCAACTTGAGGGGGTGTTTTCTTGCTTACATTTGTTTTTTTGTAACTGTTTCCATTATGCTATGCAGTGCTGTAAAATAGTCTTGTTTTTTTTATTTTCTGCATCAAAATGACATGCTCTGTCAACAAATTACAGTACAAACAGTAAAAGCGTAACTGTGAATCATGTCCAATCCCTTGCAATATATAACTCTGTACTGCTGAAATTCATCAATGCCATACATAAAAAGTGCAGCCTTGTGCATTTTCAATCATTGTCATCCAAACCTTAGCCATATTTCACCAATACAAATAGTTTTCCAAAAGTTAAAGCATGATTCTAGAAATGCACCAAAGTGACTGAGAAAAACTATAAGATATAGTACATATTTTTACTTTTTCACGGTACTATAGTATATGTAACAAGAACGAATCAGAAATTTGCTTTAATAATATCTTTCTATATCACTGCATTCAGTAATTTACTTGTGAAAAAAAGTTCCTGAAATTACAGTGCTGCAATACAGTTTTTCTCAGTTGGCACATAGACATAAATGTAAAATGTACATAAATGTTCTGCTAAGATTTTCTACATTTATCTGTCCAGTTACTGCAAAAATGCAGGATATTTGCAATCGTTCTGTTTTGAATGTGTTTTTAACAGTTTTGGACACAGTGTGTTAGGGTTTGAAAAATGTGCTGCATATATATAGTGTTTTGCAGACAGTCAAGTAGTAATGAAAAAAGAGTTCATGAATTTTGGAGAAAGAAAGTGGTCATTGAATGCATTTTGTGTGAAAGCAATGAAAAATGATTCACAGTTTGCTCCACATACACTTCGGCTGCACTGACTGTATGTAGAGTTTTGACAATAAGACTTCAGTTTTGACCAATGCAGCAATACTGAAATTGAAAAAAACTGTAATTAACAACAATTTGAATTTGAGAGCTTGTTTGACAGACAAAAACAGAGAGACAAAGAAGGCGAGAGAGAAGGGCATTTACCTTATTGGGATTTGAAGCAGTAATTATCCACACACACTGTGCGTTGCTCTCATATTGAATTGGGAAGTTAGGAGATGTAAAGGTTCCTGACGGTCCTTGGAGATTACTGCCACATGTCTTCACTTTGAACATAAAAAGCATAATGTCATTGTTATTAGTAGCAATTGTTGAGAGACAATTTTTATGATTAAACCATTTCGGTAATACTTAGCCAGAGATTTTCAGGAAAAAATCTTGTGGATCACAGTAGCAGAGTAGTTACAACAATTAAAAGTGACATTAATACAGGGCTAATAGTGCTGTGACATAAAGAGAAAAGAAGGAGTGCAGGCAAGAACAGAAAGAGGAACAGAAGGTCAGAAAGATGTTATTGATACTGTCAGCGACGTCTCCCTGGATGGCAGTACTTAATTGGAAGCTATAGGCTGTGAAATACCACAGGATTAGGTAGAATTGACTGATAGAGACACTCACCAGCAGTTTACTCTCAATACCCATTGAAAGATAACAACTTCAAACTACTAGCTGGGTAAAAATTACATTACATTTTAAAAAGAGTAAAACATTTACAGTGCAGCTTGGGACACACATCTTACATTAGGTATGATGGGATAATGTAACAGGTACAGTGGTATGACTGACAGTTGGTGTAAGTGTACAACAATGTAGTTTGAGTGGAGATTCTCTATGTGAATCCATAGAAGCAAAGTACCATCAGTATGTCCCATTCATGCGGGAAAGTCATACAAACTCACTAAACACTAAGTGTGAAGCTACATTCAGTGGGGTGTTGAAAATGACACATGCTAGTTGTTCGATAAACCAGTGAAGCCTTTATTAGGCTGTGTGCTCTGACTGGATGTGATAGAGAACCTGCTTGTCTGTCCTTGGGTCGCCCTGTTAGAGTTGGGAGGTAATTTTCTGCTTGGTTTGAAGCAGTGTTTGTTCCTTAATTAGTTTGTTCAGCGGTAGGCCTCAGGAACACGTACAGTTAACAGCCACACACACACAAAAGCACATAAGCATGAGCACTTATATGGTCATATTTTACAAACAGGCGCACATGCAGTTGTACATTTGTTGATGCGTACGTTACAGTGAAGAAAAAAAACCACACTCAACATTGCAAAATAATATACTTGCATGCACACGCTACACAGCAGACTTGCGTGTGAAAATGCATGAGAACACTTACAAGGACATGCATCCAAACATAATTCAAACATCCCCACCATGCACACACAATTCACAAAAAATTCAAGCACACACACACACACACACACACACACACACACTCCTGGCTGCTCTTGTGATAATGCAGGAAGGGAACAAGTAAAAGAATCATCCTAAAGTGTGTTTGTGTGTGTGTTTTTTTGTGTGTGTAATGGGGTGTGTCCATGAGATGCTGTAAGAGTGTCAGAACAAGTACAAGACCCCTTAGAGACAACCCTATATCTCCCTTGTCTGTCTCTCTGTCTGTCTCTGTGTTTCCCCGTCTCTCTGTCTTCTGGATCTCCGCCTGAGTTCCCCCTGTCTGAACCCAGTTGATGCATGTTTTTCTAATTGTCAATGCATCTTCAGTTGACCTTCTCTTGTGTTCAGCTCACTGAAGTTTATAAACTGATAGATACATAGAGATGAAGTGTGAGCGTGCGTGTGTGTTTGAGTTTCACGTGAGAAATGATTTATCTGCATGTCTCAAAGAGTGTGCGTGTGCGCTGACAGCACAATCAGCGCGGCCTGAACGAATGGCCAGCCCATCACTGTGCCAACAGCAGAATGGGCACAGTGTTGCTATAGCGATAGCGCGGAGAGAGTTATCAGCAGAATTACCAGAGGAGCTAACATCCCATAATTTATATTAAACACCATCTGTCTCTCTGCCTGCATCTGTCTGTCTTTCTGTCTTTCTCTCTGCACCTTTTATTCACGCTGTCTTGGTCCCTCTATCAGCCATTGTATGAAGTTCATGATTTACATTACACTCTATCATCTGCCGATCTCTCGTTCTCTCTATTTTTCTTCCTACCCCTTTATGCTCCTGTCTTCTGTATGTTTTATTTTCATTATAATTACTTGATAATTCTACCCTGATACTTTGCAAGTTCAAGTTCAAGTTTTGTACTTTTCACTCCATTTCATCTACTAGTAAAGACGTGTATACAAAACATCAGTTTATATGATTTAATGTTTTTATAGATTAAAATACCCAGAAGTATGTGGCATATTTAAACTTTGCTCTATTGTACTCACGCTAAGGTGAACAGATTATGAACAAGCACAACGTGAGGTCAGACCAGCTGGTAGGCTCTGCTGCCCAGTATTTCTAGTCGCGTGAAATACGGAGACATTTCCAGGGACAGCTCCGGAAGGGGACAGGCCACCAAAAATGGGGACACTGAAAAAATCAGCTGGCTGTGGTTAGAAAACAGGTTGATGAGAGTGAGTTGGAAAACCAAAACTATGAGCTAAAAGAGGTAAAAAGTTGGGCACTAATTTTCTGTGGGTCACAAACAGTGACACTTTTTTTTACATTACACATAGTCATTTGATTCATTGTTAGTGATATAAACATTTTATGCAGCTAGGGTGACCAGATACCTCGACAAAATCTGGGACAGTCCAAAATTACAAGTAGTTGTCTTGGATCCTGAATCCTGTTTTGATTAGTTATAACCGAAATACCATTACATACTGATAATTGTGAATTACTCTTTTAGTGTCGCCCACAGATAGACTCTGTTCTGGCTCTGGCAGGGAGTGCAGGGAATCGTGAACATTTTGTGCATGCTCAGGCCCACCCCTAACTCCCCTGTCCTGAATTTCACCTATTCTCATCTGGTCACCCTATGTGCAGCTTTAAGTAAGATTTTGAATGCAAGACTAAGGAGTATTTTTTAAAATGGTTTTCTCACACTATCTGACTCTGTCTGTCTGTGTCTCTTCCTGTATCTCTCTGTCTCCCTCTCATCATTATTTATACTGGCACACAATATAGAGGGCTTGAAGCCAAAAGGGCCACACTATCATTGAAGCGATAATGAATTCTAGATCAAATTAAAAAAATTTGATGAGGTCTATCTGGTACTAAAAGCATATTGTTGGAATCACAAGTGAGATTAACTGAATGTTTTAGACAGGAACCGCATTAAGTATGTGTGTGTGCTTGTGTGTGCGTAACAACACATCCTCTTTTGAGTTTATATATTCAGATCAACTGGATTCCCCCAGGATTCTCACTTTCCTCTCTCACTCTTACACACATACACGCATACTCACATAAACCGCTGGGATGAGGACCAAAATTAAATGATGTTTCAGGCAAGGATCACATTGCCAACACCTATTCTGTAACTCCAATGCCCTTGCTCACAGTTCTCCAGGTTTTGTTTTATGGCTTCAGAGCATAACGGACGCACTCCATATGCACTGGGAAGGTGTTTTTGAGTCTGAATTTTAACAATGTACAGCTTCACAATGTTTTGAATTGGTTTTCCATTCTAGCATAGCAGAAACTCTTTCGGTCTGATCTTTGCCTTACACTCAAGGTCTAAAACTCTGCTGCTTTCTCAACAGGATGGCCTTTGCGGTTAGTGAGTCGTCCCCCAAGTGAAGGGCTTGGGTTCAATCATCCATACAGCAATACCTCCTGAAGCATACCAAGGACACTTAACCCCTACCTGTTCCAGATTATCTGCCTGACCCTGCACCCTGACCAAAGAGCATAAAGAGAACTGGGGAAGAGGTAAATCAAATAGAAAATAAAACTGAATCATACGGATGAGTTTTCTTAAGTACACAATTCATTGCATGATTTGGAAAGGGTGTGCTACTGGACCAGCAATGTCCTGCTGGTACAATTACATATTTGATCTCAGTGCCGGACTTCAACTTTTGTATGTTATCCAAATGTAATCATTATTGCACACTTTTACCAACACATTACTGTTGGATTGGCTTATGCCAAAAGTGTATCCTCTGGGAAGACATTTCAACTATCAATGAATAGACTGTGGTATTTTCTGAGCTTATAAACTCAGCGATCAATCATTGGTGTGCCTTGGTGACAATGTATATAATCTACCAGTCCATCACAAAATGCCTACAAGCTAAGTGTAAGGTAATTTTTTAAAATGGTTCTTCATTCCTAATTTCTTCATCAAAGGAACTTCATGAATTATTAAAGAAACATTCCCATAAAAGGAATTTTCTCATTAAAGTTACTTTGACAAGGATGATGTGTAACCAACTAGACAGGTAAGCTAAAATGAAAACCTCAAATCATAAATTTGACGGAAAGGGTTAGGGGGTATCTTCTATTTTCGTGTTGATAACGAGGATACAAATATTACTTGTCTGGCTATCACATTCATTTTTAATTACAGGTGCCACTTGTCTAGAGTGTGTTTGACAGTTTTTATGGTACCAACAAGTCTAGCAAATTTGAGTGTGGATGAATATTAAAATGTCAGAAACCCTAAAAGTCAAATACATATCAACCAAATCATAACTTTCTGGTGAAAACCTTTTAAAAAGTTCTTGTGTTCATACTGAGCCTTAGATCACAATGTTGAGTCAGGTTAGAGATCAGAAGCTTCTGCAGCAAAGCCTACTGGCTGTTTTAACAGGCTGATAGATTGACCAATGGACGCAGAGAATGATTGATGACATCATTAAGCTGGCACACAGTGTTCCAATGGCCCTCGCTCTGGTTAGAGCTCTAATGGGTACACACACACACACACACACACACGCACACATACAGAGACAGACAGACAATCATTTAGTGTAGTTGTCGTACCTTACACTTGAGTTTCTTTCCAGTTTTCTTTCTTTCTTTCCTGTGTGTGAGTGTGTGTATTGGGTTGACATGTTGCATCCTTCATTGAGTCAGTATATTCAGGCAGATCAACTGAACTCCCCTGGAGTTCACAGACAGAGCGAGAGTTGGCTCAATGGCCTTGCCATCTGTCCATTAATCAAGGTGCCACATGGACCCTCTCTCTCTCTCTTTTTCTCTCATTTAAAGTGTTGTAAGAGTGGACAGAAGGACATTTGGATTTGATGGCTGTTTTTGTAGTTTATTTTTATTTAGTTTTGTAATTGTTTTATTGTGTCTAATAAAGTGATTATCTCTCTCTCTTTCTATTGGTTCGCTGTTGTGATCAGATCAAAATTCCAACATACATTCATTTTATTCTCTCTGTAATGTGCCAAAACACACATTTAACTGTATTTAGAGGCGACCCTTTAATAAGTCAGCTGGCTTGATGCTTCCTGACAGATTGCCTCTCTCTCAATGTTATTCACAAGTTTCCACATTAGCTCTTGGGTGGTCTGGATGTAAAGGTCAAATTTGAGCGGTGTGGTGTTCAGCTAGCCTCGTTCTATTTTAGTTCAACAGGATGAAACAAAGTTAGCTAAATAAGGTCACAGTACTTTAGAGAACATAACGTCTCACTGAAGATCTGATGTACATGCAAAAAAACACAATCATGGCTGCTTTGCTCTCTCGCACTAGCTTACTTGTTGAACTCATTTATTTTTATTTTTTCCTCATGTGTCGATGGATGTAGCGGTGCAGTTCAGGTTGTGTTTATGCAAATGCAGCATACACTTTTTTTGGCCTACACAATTTGGAATGAAATTGCACTGGCATTTCCATGAGCTCAGATGACCTCTTCAAATGGGTATCTTAATTACATTTTGTTTCAAAATATGTACTCAACCTTTTTTTTTTTTTACACACTGGAGTGGGAAGCCACACAGTTTCCATGTTTATACAGTGCAAATTATTTGGAGTATACCCCTTAGTAAACAGCAATATATTCGACTGACAATAATACTAGAAACATTTCATTGTACTACAACTAACTGCAGTTGTAGCCTAACTGGCCAGATATTTCCATCTCTCTTGTTTGCATCATTATGCATCAGGCGTATCAGAGTCTTTATAAAACTAACTAACTAACTAACTAAATAAAAAAATTAAAGGAGGTTTTGGAAGCATTTTTAGGTTGCTCTAAAATCATAGGCAGGTTCTATCTTGGAGGCTAGAACTGCTGATTAAACAGAAGATGAGATGAGCTGATGTGACTGGTCACCATCAGCCAGCTGATACTACAGTATCCTACTAACAATGTAGACCTGCTCTAGCTCCCTTTCCAGATTGCGCTCTGTTTTGTCAAGCTTGAGCACACTCCTCTTTTAACTAAAATGTAATTGGTCACACATGAATTTGCACTCAGTGTAAAAGAGCCAGATGTGTCAGATACCTAGATAATCTCCACACTTCTTGATTGGATATGTTTACACAATATCAATGTTATGTACTGGTTGTCTGGCAAAGAAGGTAGAAGATAAAGCGTATTAAATTAACGAGTCTCAGACCACTTCTAGACAACAGTGAAGCTTATTCTACTCACAGTCTGTTAGCTTTAGACTAGCCTTTCTCTCTTGCCTCTGGGGCATTTATATTTTTGGAATTTCAATATTGGATTTTTGTCCCTAAGGGTAAACAGGGAGTAGGTTTAAAAATAGAGGAGTAGTCTCTATATTCTTTTCTATGCTTTTCACCTAAGCCACCAAAACACCCTACTTCAAGCTATAAATGTATATTTGCAATGTTTACAGTTACATAGTATTGTGGTTTTTCTTTTCTGTTTTCTCTTTTGAGTGATTCTGGAATATAGCTCACACAAAGCCACAGCATTGTTGTCACAAATATATGATTCCAGTGTTACATGTATCTTGTCCTTCAAGCAACCTCAGTGTGATTATCCTGGGATTTATGGGAGGTTTGAAGATATATGTCTTTCTGTTTCACCAAAGTAGGGCAGAGATATACTGCATAACAATGACACAGAACACATAGTAAATAGAAAACACAGTATCTTCTTTTCCAAAAATATTAGTGTCTAAACAAGCACGACTTGTGGGTAAATTTAATAGCATTAAGTCAGAGGTAGATCTGTCAGAGATCATGTCATGAACTGTGAACAAAAAATATCACAAATAGTTGTTGCTACTGTTTGCCTTTTGCACAGGGTAGCATAAATTGAGTTTATGCAAACTGTATTATGGGACCACACTGGAGTAACAGTGCCCTCCGTTGTGGGATGTTCAAAACAACAAAGATCAACTAGCACAGAATCACTAGTTATTTAGCAACAACCATGGAGTAGGATGGTGCACTTTGCCATGGTTTTGTCAAAAAGTTGCTCACTGAACAGTTTGTGCTGGGAATTCCAGGTACTGCGTTTTAAATTCAACACAGCTTTAACAATGCACACCTGCTACAGTTGCTCGGTGAAAGTGTCTTGCCCTGCCCACATAACTTTTCCTTCAAAGATCCCTGCTGACTGCGGACTGCTGACTCTGTTTCCCAGTGACAGAGGTCATTCTTTTTAACCATTCACTGCTTCAGGGTACAACATCAGAGACTTTTAATGTCATTGGCAGTCTCCCTTTGGGGAGGCTTAGCCTCTCTTAGCATCGTCAAATTCAGGTAAATGCTAGACTTGATGGGCGCTATATTGAACTGGTCATTATAAAGTATTTAGTGATGATGAATCCCTAACAGCCATTAACAATCTTAAAGAGCCAATCAAAGGATATCATCTCTAAGATATATCTAATATGAGTTGGATAATAAGGTTAACTGTCAGGGACCAACCACAGTCCACGTGAGATAGCCATATCCTAACTGTATTTGCCAGGTTATATCCTGCCTGCTTACAACGATCTGTGCTGTCATGCTAACTTAACACATAATGAAGGTCAGTCCCCCTGTGTGTCTGGCCAAAACGAGAGACCCAGGGTTGCAGTGAAGGCATGTGGTTAGACTGTGTCCTTTAGCCAGAAGGAAAGAGTGTAGGGCCCATAGCTTGGCTGACTAGCATCTGCCCTGCTCAGCTGCCCCTGAGCAAGATATTGCACCCCTATGGACTTCCAGGGTGCTACTCTATAGCTGACCTTGCACTTTGACCTCCTGATAGAAAAGGACCGATAGAAAGAAATATTCCCCACTAAGCAATATCACATCACAAAATCATCATCCAGGTCTGGCTGGATTCAGTGTTTATAGTGAGATTAAAATGGTTCAATTTGAAATGTCCAGCTATGAGTTATGTTCCATATACTTTAAATCTGTTTTTCAAAAATGTTACAATACTTTGTTCCTCAAAACAGTAGTTGGTGTTCATATGTTGTGATGGATATAGAGAATTTTACATTCACAGAGGCTGCAATTTAAGCAGGAAGAGTAGGTGTGACATTATTCAGCTTTTTCTTGCCTCCTTCTTCTGCCTTTCCTTCTCTCACTATCTTTATTACTATTTTTTTTTCTCCCTTTCAGTTCTCTATTTCAGTGATTATTAGTTAGGTGTTAAAGTAAGTCTATCTTGTTCTCTCTCTCTCTGTCTCTCTCTCCACACACACACACACACACACACACACACACACAGTGAATATTGGTTTTTATGTTAAAGTATGTGTCTCCAGCCACAGTCTGAAGCCTAGTGAAGGGAGACATGACAAACGACTTTGGCATTTAACATGACAGACGCCCTCTCTCTCTGTCTCCCTCCCTCTGTGCATGTGCATGTGTGCGTGTGTGTGTGTGTGTGGTGCAAGTCTGAGACTAAAACACTGGCAGATGTGAAACGGGAACCAGTAAGAGAAGCTGAAGATTAATTGAAAAAATGCAATTAAACCATAGTCACTTTTGTCGCTGTACTATATGGGCACATTACATATCTTCTGTCGCTTTAAAAGTGCAAATTGTAATTTGCATGGTATATTGAGCAATAATGATCAGACCTGGTGTTTGTTTACAGTAGTCTTTATCTACAATATATTGTGTTTATGATAGAGGATAGAATTTAGGTCCTGAACAATCACTATCATAACTCCCCTGACGAAAGCACACCACTAAGGCATGTTGGGGAGGCGCTACATTGCAAATATTGGATTATGGAGTGTTTTGTTTTAGAATTTCATAGCCAGAGGCTTGAAACTGAATTGGGATTTTTTCCACTATAAACGCAGCCCTGATCAACACAAACTCATGCTGAGGCAAGGCCAAGGCTACATGCTGGCAACATTTTGAGACAGTGTACATTGGGACTTGTGCTTAAGAGTTTTCTTACCTTCATGCATCTGTGATTACAGCCTCTTTCTCCATCTGTATCTGTGTCTATTACTAGGGTGTCAGTAATTTGTATGCTTGTGCAGATGCATGTTGAGAGCTATTTCTTACCTTTACAGACCGGTCTGTGGTCACTCCAGGCAGCAAAGACTTCAGCTACTCTCTGGCAGCTGATCGTTTTACTGCCCTGAAGAACATAGTCTTCTCCACAAGTGAACTGCACCACACTGCCAATGCTATACACAAAAACACACATAAAAGACAGGGAGTCAGACATGCAGAAAAATACAAATAAAAGGTTTTTGTAAATGTATATGTTCTCTATATGTGCATACTAATTGTACCTGTAATCGCTGCCATGGCGTTTTCCATTCTCTGGCTCTCCCGGATCAGGGCAAGAGTTAGACGCCTGTCTCACACCACCTTCATTTACTACACAGAGACAGACAGATGCACAGCCCGGCAGGTTAGAATAAGGCACAGACAAGGCTTATAGTGAAGCTACACTGGATCCAGCCAGCAGACTCTCCCTTAAAAGACAGCAATTCATCTACATGCAGATACTTGTTTTTATGTTTCATGTGTTGAGAATAACCAATAGTTTTTATACATAAGTTTACTTTATGATTTTGATGCAAACTCTGTAGTCATGGTACAACATCGCTGCCAAATCAACACCACAGAACTGCTTCACTATACCATTGCATGACTCTAAAACTGTCTGTCATTCTATTGATAGCATTCAGCACAAGACTTCCCAGGTAATTTCCAGCTCTGCACTTTTAGCATCAGTTTTGGAAGCCTGCCTGCCTTGTCACTTATTCACTTTAGAGGCAGCAGGAAACAGGTGGAAGTTGAAACAAGTTAGACAGACCGAGAGACAGAGAAAAGGACAGGTTAGACGGCAAGATAGGCAGACAGGGACGACACACCACTCCAGATACGATCGTAAATCTCACCGAAACACTAGAGCTAATCTCGACAGTAACACTCAAACATCACAGTGGCAGAACAGAGACAACAGACAGAACTGCACAAATGCTTTGAGACTGCGACATCACAACAAACACGCATCTGACATGATGCTTCTTTACGTTCTCTGTCTCTGATTACAATACTGCTCTTGACAGTATATGTTTGTAGCTTTGTTCTTTTCTTTCTTTCTCTCTCTGTCTTCTTTTTCACTACCATATCCCCTTTACTCTCTCTTGCTTGCCTGCTTGGTTTCTTAATCCTTTTCCAGTCACTCACCCTCCCTGGTCTCCTTTTCCATATAAGTAACCCCACAGCTATATTTCATTGGCTTTCCTTAAAAGACACAAGAGTATAGAATTTTTATTTACATAAACATCAACCATTGAGAGTCATTTCCTTCTCTTGAGCATGTAAAGGTTTTAAAACTTTCAAGAGACACAGCTGCTGGGTTAACTTTGAGCAATGGACAGTGTGTGTAAGTGTGTTTGTGTTTGATGAGCAAAGAGTGAAATGGCAAAAAAAGCTACTGTGTCTTCCCAGGGAAAGCCAAAGTAACATTGCTGTCAGGTAAGGGAAAGAAAGCAAAACACAAACAACTCTATTCCAATTTAGAAGTTTTCCAATTCAAAACACATTGTATATTTTTCCTTCGTACTGGGGAGGATCATGTGCCATGGAGCCATTTCTAGTAGGTTGGCCCACAACAAAAGTATTAGTAGTAATACAGTATTTTAATGAGCTAAAGTCCATTGATGACCTATTTTTCCTCGATTTAGGGCCCCACTTGACGAGATCAGGGCGAGAGTAAAATTATTTGAATAATCCTTGAGGTTCCCTCATCTTTCATCCACACCAAATGAATACAAAATTAGGCCACTCTGAGGATATGTGTTTTTTTTCAGTGGTTCATCCTTTCCTAATGTCTGGTGTGAGTAGAATATTACTAGAGGAAGAACCTGTCTTGGTGAGCTTATTTACTTCAGCTATACAGAAAACAAAACACCTCATGGTGTATTTTGATATTCAAATGCATGGACTGATATTCAAATGAGGGGGAAACACAACTAATCATGCACTTTGATGTAGTATGACATTCAGCTTATTTCTATATCAGCAACTAGACGCCAATGTAGCAGTATTCTGTTGATCACTTATTTAATTAGTGTGATTAAATTACGTTTGATTGCGGAAGAACATAATTCTGTTCTGTCTGCTTATTTGGATGGAATCAATTTTCTCAATTTTTTATTTTGTTTGTTTTTACCCCATACGCTTAAACACATCTTCAGTTCTTATATCTAAAAGTTATTTTTTCTGCAGTAAATCACTGGTCACCTCATGTGAACAAGGTCTTTTTACATAGAACACAGCCCACTTTTTCACCAATAGAAAGCAAAGGCGAAAATCGGAAGAGAACAGAAGTGAGCAGAATTGAGTTTGCAAAAATTCCCACCAAGCCAGTAAAATTACTTAAGGCTAAACTAGAGAGAGTTAGACTGCAAATGGTATTTTTGGTTTCACTTGGATTTTTGAAGACCGATTTCCATTTATTTTTAAATATTGAAAAAGAACACTGATTAAGTCCAAGGTTTTTACTGTTTTGAAATAAAAGCTTTGCCTTAAGTGTGCAGTTTTTTTAGTGTTAAGGTATTTCTTTGTTGTAATATCTTATCTTAAACAAAAATGCAGATGCCTGACAACTCAAATAGGTGTAACAAACACAGGCCGAGAGACCACACTGCACATTTCTACTTTCACACAAACACCCTTCCACCCAGGCTGTGTCCGACTAACATGCATGTACATGTATAGTCCATACCAACAAACCCAGCAGGTGGTTGGTGTCTGTGTGTCTCTGTGTTTGCATTTGTGTGTATTTGTTAGAGTAGATAGTTTGTTGCTTTGTTGGAGCGGCTAATTTGACCATCTGGACTATTAACACCATAACAGAGGGACTGGTTACAGTATCAGCACTGTATGCACATGCAAACACACAAAAAAACCACAAAAGTCACATACATACACACATATGCATGTATTCGAAAACACACACACAGAAACATAAACATGTACGTAGGCATGGACAGACACACACAGGTTTTGTGCTTCACTGAAGAGTGATACCAGTCAGAGCAGAGCAAATTAACATCTGAACCAATCAGAGCCAGACTAATTAACATACAAATTCACATCTGTAGAATCAAACCTCAACCATGACTCTTCAACCTGTCGGGAAACCTGATGAATCTGTGATGGGTTGTGTCTCTGTGCTGTGCTTAGCTCAGCTCATATAGTACTTAAGGGATTCACACATTTACAGACACACACACACACACACACACACACACACACACACACACACACACACACACACAGTGAGCAAGCAAATAAGGAAAAAAGGCGAGAAAAATCTGAAATATTCAAAAATGCATAATAAGCAAGCATGCGCACCAAGTAACGACATGGATAAGCAAGGTCTACTTATCTGATTGCGTGAACATTTTTGTATGTATTAGGGCATGTCCTTGAATTGATGCATGTGTTTACATAATGTGCATGTAGGTTCAGTAGTAATGCATGAGTATGAACCCTTGGGTGTACAAATATCAGTGTAATAATGTGTGAGGATGTGTGCATGTATGTGCGTGTAATAGAGACAGAGAGAGAGCGAAGAAGGGATATAATAAAGAGACAAAAGAAGTGAAAAGAAATAAAGAGGGAATTGGATGTAAAATAACCCTAAAATATGGGAGGTTTAAGTGGGTACTGACAGCTTTAATAAGTGGAATTTCGGTAACAAAAGGTACTGCTCTTTTCCTTGCAGATGTTTCATACTTTTTGTACATGCTCTCTCAATGTCAAAGTGTTGAAAAGGCTTCTAACTAAATGAAATAATATTCATGTGGCCATTTTTACGGTGCATCAAATGACATGTGGGCCATTAGCACCCTTACACTTGATACTTTCACTTCAGTGTCAAATTAAAGAGTTTCCAAAGTGACTCATTCTTACAACTTGGGATTTCACGTTATTTCAAGTTATAGGAAAATGTAGCAGTAAATTAGCATGGATTTTAGTATTGTGTATTAACAATATACCGACAAAAGTTTTTTAATTTGCTACTAACTGTGATGGGTCATCGTACTCCAAAGCTTAAATGTAGATATGAATAACTGTAGATATGAGAGTCAGATTAGTGTTTCTTTTTTTTTAGCATTGGCCTCTATGGCAGAGAAATTTTGTTCTAAACTCAATAATTGCTTTGATGCCCTCAATGACTTGCGTATAAAGGTCTACAAAAATGTAGTTTAGGTGTGTGATCAGAGGAGAAAAGAAGAGAAGAGTGTGATGAAGAAATATAAGAGAAGAGGCAGGAGGGGGCAGTAAACAATATTACAACAACTGATTTACATTCCCTGAACAAGCCCAAAGCAGGGCAAAACAAACCATGATTAAGCTTATCAGAACAAGCCATGATTAAATATATCAAAGCAAGCCATGAACAAGCATGCAGAAACCAAGACACCATGATACATATACAAAACATCAAACAACAAGAACCCAGCAGTCAAGCAGAATGCAAACGCATGTTCTTATAAAGGCTGGGACCTTTTCAACACATTTGTGTATCAGGAAATCTCATATTTTAACATGTCACTGACACATTTAGCACTAAGTTTCTATGAATTGATGTTACCACATGTTGTCTACATAGGTAACCCAATATTTTTCTGTGTTGTCAATAAACAAAGGTACAAAAGTGTTGAAATTGACAGCCTTTTTAAGAGAAACCCCCCCAAAACAAAACAAAACCTAAAAACAAAGCCAGACCAAGCCAAACCAAGCCATCACACGTCAGTTCATTAGCCATAGTGACATTAAGATGTGAACTCACATATTGAAAACTTGTTGCTGGAGTCTTTGCCAGGGAATAATTTAACGCCCCGCGATTTAAAATCTACTGATCGCTTCACTGCAGAGGAGAATAAAGAAAAGACAAGAAAAATCAGAGAACAGTTTGGATAGTGGGGAAAAAATAGACCCAGCAAAGGAATTTAAAAAAAGGAAAATAGTAGATTCTTCTCCCTCACAATACTGAGAGAGAGAAGAGTACAGTGAAAAAGAAAGTTACAAAGGCAAAGTAAATTTCAAAATGGTGGAAACAGATAGCGAGAGCCAGAGAAGAGACAAACAAAAATAGAAAGAAGCAGACAGAGGAGACAAAGTAGGATAAATGTTTTCAACAACAGCACCATTCAGGGTTTTTGTTCATAAGATGCTTAATCTTTCTCACTCTCTGTCACTCAGCCACATACATCAGATGTTGAGGTGTTTTGCAGGAAGCCCCATCATATTCTGAACAAAAGCTGGTGAAGGAAATTGCAGCTTTAATCAAAATGACAATGATGCAGCTCTGTAATCAAAGCATTCAGATAATGGAACGTTAGAAAATAAATGGTTCCTTTAATCAGAGTAAATCAAAGGCAAAAGGAGACAAGTTGACAGAGCACATACTCTGTTTTCTAACATAATTTCATTACAGGGTTAGCAATGTTGTGCTTGTATGTTACAATAGCTCAGCATGTATGGTTGGAATACAGTATGGAAGAGAAATTGAGTAGCTGTATTTGAATCCACGCAACAAAACACCCTGGGGTTATCTCAATTTGACTCCCTCCACATTAGATATTTTCTGCACTACTCTGTCAAAATAAATCAATACAGTACCAACATAAATAATGAAAACATAAACATACAAATATCTTGTCCTGAATGACAAAGTACAGTGACAAATCACTGTAATTAATGTCTGATAGAGTGGCTGACAGATGCCTTTTTATAATGACCCGACTAATCCATTGAATGGTGACAAATGGCAGATGAGTTAATGTGCTATAATTATCCTAATGTAATACACGGGCTACATATATGCACATACACCCGTTGCATTATATTTAACAAGGTTAATTTATATCATGTGTATTTTATGGCAACAATTATCCATAATAATTGATTATGGATAATGCTGCTATATACATGCACATACGTTAGTGGAACTCTACTTAAAATTATGACGTTATACCAAATCGATTAACGTGCTAACGATTAATCTAATGTAAAGTGGCTGAACATTAACTTAATTTATGCATTATTGGGTTAACTTACCAGCATGACAATTTAACGTGATTCCAACTCAAGGGCGATACATAACAACCCCCATCATGCAATACTCAGTTTGAATGAAAAAATGTGTTACTAGGTACTAAATTCATCTTGTAAAATGTTGATACAATGTCTAAGATCAACACATTTGCTAAGCAGGGCAATATAATTAATTTAAATATACTTTGTAGCGACAGCACTAGTGACGTACAGTACTATATATCATTAGGTGGAACTAACTGTTAACATCATCACCATATGTTAAAGCAAGCATGTGTCAATTTTACTTACATTGCTTACATCAACACATGGTACTTGGAATCCTTAATTAAACCATACCTATTATCACTTTATCTGATATTACAAAAATACCTCCTTACAAAGCAAAAAACATATCGTAACACACAACGTTTTCATCTAACCATAAGCAGTGTAACTCAATATAAAAGCTTCAATTTGTGGTTTGATTTATTTTGCTTTATTATCGAGGTTCAGGTTAAAATGTCCCTTTTTGTGAGCCATGGGGATGGGAAATCATGTCCATTTTCTGCTGTGAGTAAAAACTCACAGGATTTTGTACTTTTAAAAGGTATCATAGGCCTTTCAATATGGTGATTTATTACAAAACTTAATAGAGTTTGGTTTGAAAGCACATTGCAGCTTCAGTTCTTGATATAATGTGAGGCTGTATAATGTTTATTCACATCTGTAATGGTGTCAACACTAGACTTATACTGTTTTTCCAAGTTAGGAAATAATTTCTTCAATAATGAAACAGATGATGAACAAATGTGAATTTCCTTTACATCTTTAAATAATTTCTGTCATAAATTCACCATTAATGAATTTGCTTCAAGCAACTCATATATCATAGCTGTTTATGACTGCCTGTAAGCACAGTACTTTATCTGACTTCACAGAAATCCACCTACACAAAGAATAAAAATGTACTGACACTAGTGTTATAGCTATTCAAAACGAGCAGAACAAGCTTGATAACTGATACAATATTGACTCTTTGATAAAAAGCATTTTTTCGCTGCATTTCATTTATAATATTTAAGAGCAGAGATTCATATATCCCCGTAAAGAAACTATGTTAAGAGAGAAATTAATACATTTTACATTCCTAGCAGACCTGAAACCAATAATTACAGATACATAAAGTCGTCAGTCCCTCAGACATTGGGAGACTAAACTCGCTTGTCCTGTAAATGTCCTGTCAGAAATTAAGAACATTCATCAGCAGATGCTTATTATTTTCGACAAACAAGGGAAAGCTCTGATCTAGAGTAAAGTCTTCAAATCAGATTTGAAATGTATTTCCCCCCTGTTAGGCAGCCAAATCTGGGAATGTGGGCCAAAAATAGTTAAAAGTCAAGTCAAAAGTTTGTTTTTGCTTGTGCAAATATATTCACTATATAAAACCCTTGTTAATTTTCATGAAACCTGTCATGTGTGAATATGCATCAAAGTTAAATATGTTACATATTCACACAGTGTTAACATTGACCATATTTATGAACCAAAAATTGCATGTTTAACAAAACTAATTTTAACTAGCAACATAGGAAACTGAACTAAAGTTCAACAGTGAGGGAACTGACACCTAAGTAAAACCAAGTTCAATAAAATACATACTAAACGATATTTTATAACAAAAGCATTTCACTGAGTCTGAAGTAGGCTTGGCGCTGTACTTTCAGACCAAAACTAAAATATATTCTCTTTAAAAATGTATTACCAAAAGTTGCAGCTACTCTGTTACCCAAGGCAGGATCCAGTTCAACGATTCATTTATTTTAGTCATACTTGCTTGTTCACCTCAATACCATGTGGATTTCTGTAAGACTGGTAGTGTGGAACAGTAAAGCATTCTCTGAGGAGGTGATTCGAGCAGACAGGCACCACGCACTTTGATTGAACTCACCGGCTTCTGGGCTAGAAGTCCCTTGCTAGTGTTTTAGTGTACCCACATGAGAAAAGTCATATTTACATGGTTAATGTGCAGAAATGAGCAAAAGTCTGTCAACACTTTACTTACTCCCCCTTTTCTTTATTCATAAGCAGTATATAAACATTGAATAAATGGTTTATAGCACACTACAGTATTTATATTTTTAAGCAGATAAACATGTTTTTTTTAATGTATTTGTTAACAACTTATAACTCTTCCTGTTGGCAAGAATAAGTGGATACTGGAGAATAAAATGATAATTAATGACATAGTAACGTAATGATATAAAATCTTCATAGGAGAAGTTATAATTGTTGACAAATACTGTATATTAATAAATTCCTCATAATAACAATTTGCTTATATATGGGGACAATTGTATTATAGTGTATTATAAATAATTTTCTAAATTGTTTGCATACTGCTTATACTGTAAATGCTAACTAGATAGTATCATTGAAATAAAGAAAGGTTTGGAGTAGTTTAGATTGAAACCATTGTTTAAGCTCAGCTTGTTGGCTCAGGAGTTAGAGTGGGTTGCGGGTTCAATCCTCGGCTCCTCCAGGCTGCATGTCAAATTGTCCTTGAGCAAGATACTGAACCCCATATTGCCCCAGGTGGCTGTTCCACCAGTGTGTGAATGTTAGTTTCTGTTTGATGTTGTGTAAATAGCGCTTTGAGTGTTCGAAAAGACTAGAAAGGCGCTATACAAATACGGTGCATTTACATTTATGTCAAAGAGAGATGGTAAAGACTTGATGTAGTGCAACTACTAATCAGTCATATATGAAACAGTCCACAGCCCTGGCAAATACACTGCGTGCACAATAATTAGGCAAGTAAGTATTCTGATTGATTGATTATGTCTATGCACAATTACCAACTCCAAATCACATAAACTTTAATGCTCATTGGAGTTCCTCATTTTCAAGTGATTTGTATTTGTGTTATGAGGGACAGTGTGGTGAAAGTGAATCACACCTTATATCAAGGTGTGCATGATTATTAGGCAGCTTCATTACCTCAGGTAAAATGGGTCAAAACAATTGATGACTGAAATGTAAAAAATTAGAAAATGCTTTTAAGATGGATGCCCTCTTCAAAAAGCTAAACGTTTGAGGTGTGACCACCAGACAATCAAACGTTTTGTTGCTAATAGTCAACTAGGGCGCAAAAAGCTTGTGGAGTGCAAATTAACTGCAAAAGACTTGAGTAGAATTAAATGTGAAGCTGCCAGGAACTCATTATCCTCCAGTGCCACCATATTCCTGAACTGCAACCTACCTGGAGTGTCAAGTCCAGCAAGCAAGTGCTCAGAGACATGGCCAAGGCCAGGAAGGGTGAAACACGACCACCACTGAACAAGATTCACAACTTGAAGCGTCAAGATTGGGCAAAGATATTCTGTATGACAGATTTTTTTAAACGTCTTATGGACATATGAAATGAGAGTGATTCTTGATGGACCAGCCTGTGGCTGGATCACTGAAGGACACTGCACCACTTCGACACGGCACCAGCAAGGTGGAAGAGAGGTACTGGTAAGGGCTGCTACCATTAAGGATGAGATAGTGGACCTTTTCAGGCTGAAGATAGACTGAAACTCAACTTCCAGTTTCTGGAAGATCCTTTATTCAAGCAGTGGTAGAGGAAGAAATCCTCAGCATTCAATAAGGCCATGATCTTTATGCAGGACAATGCACGATCACATGCCTCTAAGTACTTCACTGCTGGGCTAGCCAGCAAGGTCCTCAAAGATGCCTGAATAATGACATGGTTCCCTTCCTCACCTGACTTGAATCCTATTGAGAACTTGTGGGCCCTTCTCAAAGGTGAGATTTACAGTCAGGGAAGACAATACAGCTCTTTGAACAGCATTTGGGAGGCTATGATTGGTGCTTCAGCGAAAGTTGATTGTGAACAGATCAAGAAACTGACAGCCTCCATGGATGGAAGGCTCATTGCAGTTATTGAAAAGAAGGACGGCTATATTGGTCACTACTTATTTTTGGCAAAAAAGACTTACCCTAAATTTTGAGAGTAAACAAGTAATTTGATAGAAATTATTTTTGTATTTTAATTGCCTAATAATTCTGCAAACATATTTATATTCTCCTGAGCAAGACAAAACTCACTTTTTCTTAGATAAACATTCAGGTTTGAGGTTAAATTATATTTTGGATTGACTGAGAGCATTGTGTTTGTTCAACAATAAATTAATCCTGAGGAATACAATTTGCCTAATAATTAAATGTATAATACATGTAGCGACAGAGCTGGGCTAGCTGTTTTATTTCTAGATGTTTCCATTTTTTTTAATGCTACGCTAAGCTAACCAGCTGCTGGCTGTATCTTCACATTTAACCAACATATATGAGAGTGGTATTTCCTAAAATATCAAACTATTCATTTATGTGACAAACTCTGCTGTAGATTTCCAATGCTAATAAAACTTGTGAAAAAGCAGGATTGTAGTGAGACCAGAAGATTTAATAGTACATTTTGTAACTGTGTCATTTAATATATATATACAATACTTTGTTCTCTATGACAATTGCTATGTTGTGTATGTGTTTAATATACAGTATGCATAGCTGGCTCAAATGTTGTTTTAGCTAGGCAGAAGATATAAAAAAGAAAGAAATATTAATGACTGGGTAGGCTACAACGCTCAATATATACTTCTGCTTGAGTTAATCACAGTTTAAATGC
The DNA here is from genome assembly GCF_021292245.1 of Micropterus dolomieu. NCBI lineage: Eukaryota > Metazoa > Chordata > Actinopteri > Centrarchiformes > Centrarchidae > Micropterus > Micropterus dolomieu. The sequence goes on along the minus strand of NC_060171.1, from coordinate 20,003,734 downwards.
AATTAGTGAGTGCAATCAGTGGCTGAGGATGGTTGTCCATGCTGTAGACATCCTCCACATTTGATGAGCTATTTTGTAACCACAGACCAGCAATCATAAATCATCACCAGATTGTGTCTATGCAAACTAGCTGCAAAATACATTCCTTGCTACACTTACTGTAACAATCCCAGTGCATACAGCCTTTTTGATATAGCATAATATGATTTATTATCATCATATTTGATACAGATGACAGCAGCAAAAAGGGAGTCAACAATGAAAGCCAGTAATGGCGAAATACAAGAACCAAAATAATATAAAAGATGATAAAGGGGTAGTTCAAAGATTTATGAGCTCATACCAACCCCCTGAGGCCTACAGTGTCTCAGTTTGACTAATGGTTCTTAAGCCAAGGCTGACAAAGAAAGGACTTGGGGATTTATTTACACAAAAACTTAATGGTATACTCCTCATGTGCTAAATGTTCTCCTTTTCTTTGGCTGTAATTATCCAGAGCATTTGAAGATGTGTGCACTTGATCATGAGCAGGTTTGAGACATTATGAGAGTCATATCAAAGGTACCATGCAGTCGACAATATCCAATATGTCATCCTCCCAGAGGGGCATACTATCTCACTGCTCGAGTTGAATAATGTTTCTGTACCAGTGGTTGGTTGTGTTTCTTTTGTACTCACTGACTTATTTTGTTGCCATAGCATTGGCTGACTGATAATGCCGTCAGTTGTTCATTAAGAGCCAATCACAGCCCCGCAGACACAGAAACTCATGAATACGTAATGAAGAGAGATGATGGAGGGATGTGATTGGTAGGTTCTGCCGCAGGGAAGGAAACAGATTGTTCCTACCTGACACACACATAGACAGCTCTCAAACAGGCACAATCACAAACACAAACAGCCAAACGTACACATAGATGCAAACACAGCAGCAGACACCCTTTACATATACAAAGAACACATATCCGTAGATTCATGCAGAAACACACACTTGTAAATACACAGACACATCTACACAACACATGATATTCACGCAGCGATGAGTGATTTCAGACACACATACAGATACGTGGGCACACAATGCTGTGTGTGCACAGGAACAGAGATACACACACAAATGTACAAGGACACAGATATACTTTAGCACACAGACACATACAGGCACACACTGCGTAACAATCCACGAACAAACACATTCACACCCAGGTGTTAAGGAAGTAGGGTTGGGTGTTAGAGCAGAGTACCATGCAGGGAAGAGTGTGGACAGAATATCTAATCAATGTAACCCTCAGCAGAAACTGTATCACAAAAGCACCCTACATGCACTATACTCATGAGAGTATGATTCAATAATCTTGGTTAATGGTTCATTCCATAGTGCTTGGCAAATCTAGTATTACCCACAAGGGGGCAGACAGGCTAACTGTAAGTGACCGAATGAATGACTACAGTACAACTACAATGACTACAATATTTAAAAGTACATATACATTCACATACAAGATGAAGGATTGCATTGTCCATCTTTTCTCTGCATGTGTCTTATTATTATAAAAACAGTCACAGGTTAGGGGTTATGGTCAGGGTCAAGATCCCACTGAGATGCAGCAATCAGAAGATAGGTGTGACATTTTCATTATGCTGATGTTGGAGAAAAAATGCTTTCTAAACATTTCAAATTTTAGATGCTGAAAGAGCCTATTGATTTAGAGGTGCTACCTCGAATTCAGGATGGCCGCCGAAGGTCAGCAAGAGCAGTCAGTGCAACCACTCTCTCCATCCTTTCAGGGGTATGGTTTCACCATGTTTCATCTTCCTGGATTAGTTACATTGCAGTTTAAACAAACCCACGTGGATCATTTCCAAAACCTCAGACCTTTCCTGCAGGCGCAACGCAAGATGGTCTCCCATGCCTTACCATAACAATACAGAGAGACTGATTACTGTAATAAAAGGGAATACAAGAACAGAAATATATTTGATCAGGTAATCCTAATCCAGTTGAGCCTTTTACAGGCTGTGCCGTGCCATCTCCCTTTTTGTTGCTTGCAGTTTGGACTGAAGTTGCCACTAATGCTGCCACACAGAACTAAGTAACCAGTCACTTGTAACTTAAGTATATACTGCAATTGTGCATTCATGTAGTTAAATTATTATGGAAGGTTGTGTGGAAGCCCGCCATTTATTTGGCTCATTGAAATATGCCATTGCAAAACCTTGGAAAATGTACCTGCTAGCACAGTGTGATACTTCTGGATTCATGTTCAATTTCAATGTGTGAAAATACAAAATATGCTGTGAAATGCTGGAAGAGATCTCCAGAGCACTTGCTCTGCTTTCAGCAAGTGCTGAATCAGGATAGGTTCAAACATGTCAAGCAAGTCAACGTCAGCAAATGTGAAATAGGATTACGTGTTTTGTGATCACCAAACATATGGATATAGATATTATTTTTTAGTTAAAAACATTACAGATGTCAACTTAAACATACAGTTCATATCTAAGAGGTCTTCTTGTAACTGTATTAATTTTTACGGCCTTGCATGGATAGCCAAACTAATCACAGACGTCTACACTGGCAAAGCATTAGGGGTGTGTTACCTACATATAAAAGAAGAGATCATCTCCGTGTTTGTTTTGAATACTGATCCCACTTTTTTTTAAAAGTCTATTTAACAAATTTACACATAGGTTTTCTAGTGGGGTTAAAGCTCATTTTGTGCTTTAAATCATTCACAGACATTTTAATCATTGTGTTTTTAAGTAAACGGTGACATCCTGACTTTGCAGCACTGCCAGGATCTCTCCACCCTTCATTTTTCTGCCCCCTCCACCTCCACTTTCTGTAATGTTAATGTTCATTAATAATAGACAGACATTATTTCTCAGTGTTCAGACTAAAATTCGTACAGTAAATGGAACCACTGGCAACTATTCAATTGACTAGATGGCTGGCTGACTGCCAGACCAAATGGCTAGCTGACTTACTGACTGACTGACTGGCTAGACACTCTAGGCTTTTGCCTGACACTGTTGGCCGAGCTACTTACAGTAAGTGCAACAGTAGTAAAACTCAAATTGACCAGTAGATTGACTGGATGACTCCGTGAATGACAGTTACACTATAAGAATGTAGCTGATTTCTATTATGTGATGGTGTGTACTGCAGTTAGTTTCAATAGGCTACAGCTGAAAAACTTGCTGTATGGCTAACTGAATGACTCCATCAACAGCATGTTTTATAAAGTCACAGAAAAGACACAGAACTCGACATTTGTCTACCTGCGATTCCGTTTTCACAGCAGCAGGTGTGCCGCATGTGGAGGAGCCTTGTTAATGACGTAGCCTATCGAAACGATCAAAACCATCGAGGTACCGGTTGACATCTGCACTGGCTTGTTTATTGTTCACTGTTGCTTTACCTGGTCTGTGCTTGTAATGTAATACCAGATAACATCTCTCTCTGTGTTTCTCTGTAAAAGGCTAAAATGGGTTGCCTGGGCAGTTGTTAATTTACTTGGGTCCCGCCCAAGTAAAGTCTATACAGTATACAGACAACTCAACTCATTCTAACATAATTCTGATTATCTGCTTAGCAGTTTGCTTACATTCTTGTTTATATTTTCAGATAGTATGATATCACTTTAAATGTCACAAAAGAAAACACATTTTGGATGAGGACTAACTGATGTTTTTCACAAATGTATCTGCTTCAGTCTCGGGTAACAATGGCTGGCTTAAGGGTAATTGTACCCAAATCTAATAAAGAGCAGAGATGCTCACAAGTCTTTGAGCTAGAGTCCAAGTCAAGTCTCAAGTATCACCTGCTGCGTTCAATCCAGGATGCTGATAAAACTGCATAGCTATAAGGAATTCTGTAACTGTAACCTGTTTTTCATTTACAGAGCACAACCATGTAATGTACAATGCAATTATTGATGGTTTATTAAATACTCAAGTCAAAACACTCCCCAGACTCTTAAACCCAGTGTAACGTTGACTAAATAAAACTGTGATGTTGCATAATCAACAATAAACCAGTCTATTTTATACTTAACAGAGCACAACAATGCAGCCTAATGTACAATGAGTCTACAATTAATGACAACTTATAAACTACTGTAAGTCAACAAACCCTGTTGATTTTCAAACCCAGTGTAAAGTTAACTGAATAAAACTGTAAAGTCAAATGGTCAACAATAAAGCTGTAACCTGTTTTTAACTTACAGAGCACAATGTGCAATGCAATCAATGACAGCTTAAACTACTTTAAGTCAACACACCCTGCAGACTCTCAAACCAGTGTACTGTTATAACTAAATTAAACTGTAAGGCTACATGATCAACAATAAATCTGTAACCTCTTTCCGGCCAACGGCAATAATTATTTAAGGTGATGGCATAGACTGTATGGGTGATGGCAGCCAGCGGGATGTAAATAATTACGTTAATCGACTACCACAAGTTTGGAAAGTAAACAAACGCTCATTCATCTTTTCATAACGAACGACAGTCGGAGTTAACCTCCTGTAGGTCGTAGCTAAAGCAAGAAGCAAGCTAACATTAGATGGCCAATTCTGAGCTAAACATGTTTACTCACCACAGGTTACTAACCTATTTGCGTTCAGCACTTCTTTGTTTGGGTCTTGTAGTATGAAGTTTTAAAGCCAAAGTTTATGATGAATGGCACAGCAGCTGCCGCTGTTTGTTGTCCTCTCTCACGTGCGGCCGTGCGCAGCTGATGGTGCGTGTTACGTAGGCAGGTTATAGGTAACAGAGTGAGGGAATAACATCAGAAGTTTCCTAAAAAATAAACATTGTTCAGGAGTCCCGCACCTCGAGTCCGAGTCGAGTCTGAAGTCTTTTGAGGACGAGTCTCAAGTCGATTCTCAAGTCACTGTGTGTGCGACTTAAGTCGCACTTGAGTCCGAGTCTCTAACTCGAGTCCCCATCTCTGATAAAGAGTAGCCAGAAAGTTGGCCTAGCTTCCATGATCCACTTCATCACAGTAGGGAAATACTACACAACGGATATGCTAGTCGTGAACAAGACCTTTTCAAAATGTAATCTGTAAACCCACTAACCCATGTAGTGATGTGCTCCTTCACCTTGGAAATAACACTAGGCCACTACTGTAGATAGCAAGCTAAACAGCCAAGCATGCTAAGGTTTGCAGCTTATTAGAGCAGGCAAACATGCTGAATTAATCCCTTTCTAATTTGCTCTATGTTTTTGATTTTGGAAAATAGATAAAAATGATCTGACCCTCCCAACTCAGTTAATAGGGAGTATCGCTCTTGATAGAAGCCCCATGCACACTACTTCAGTGCTTGAGTTTGACAGACCTTCTGTGCTTAGTTACAGTTGCTAAGCAATGATGGGATAACCACTGTTTATAATCACATGTGTTATCATCACATCTTTTTTATCAATAAGTTTTTAAAATCTTCATATTCTTGTACTTAATGCATATATTTCTTACTACAGGAGCAGTTACCTGAATGACTATAGCTTACCAGTGGCTGGAGTAAGTGTGTGACTCACTGGATGACTGAAAGCATCTGTGACTCACCAGCTGGCTATCAGTTCATGGCTGCCCCCCCCCCACACACACACACACTTCTTACTAATAATTACATAGCAAGAATGCTTTTCTTGAAAAAAGTATGACTCTAAAAAAAAGTTGACCTTTTGGAAGGGTAAGTTCCCTGTAAAATTGTGTTCTTATATATTATTCCTAGTTTAGTTCCATAGTTTATTTAGCAATGTGAATCACTGGTTTCTAGCATTGGGGGGAGGGGGGAGCTGTTCATGTTATTTTTTTATTTAACAGGCAAGATAACTGAGAACACATTCCCACTTCCAGCTGCTGCCTTGAGGTGTATATGTTGGGGGTGACACCATACTGTAACACACCCAGGCACATCTGGATGCCACAGACATCACACATGGCAATGTGACAGCTGGGTTTCAGTGCTTTGCTGAGGGAAACTCTTTCTGTCTTTCCGTCTTTTACTATGAAATGGTTTCACAGTCTGCCCACAGATTCAAACCTGCAATCTTTAGTTTCCAAACAAGCTGCTGTAACTCAAGCAACTACTAGTCCATTATCAAAATTTGATGTGTATATGCATTAAAATACAATGTTGTATCAAGGAAATTTAAAGATTAAAGTAGTAAATTTATGAAAAAAAACTCAAACATTCTGATGCTTTTATCCAAAGCGACTTACAATTGCTATACATGTCAGAGGTTGCATGCCTCTGGAGCAACTAGGGGTTAAGTGTCTTGCTCAGGGACACAATGGTGGATGAGTCACAGTGGGGGATTGAACCCCGGTCTCTCACACCAAAGGCAAAAGTCTTATCCATTACCACCTCCAAAGATTAAAGTCGTGCTTATGTTATTAAAGGTGCAGTACTCTACTGTATTGTTAATAATAATTGCCATCACAACTAAGCTACTTTCACCAACCAGTATTATGAGATATTTTCAGGCTCAGTACCTTTCACACAGTGCAGTGAGCCAGCTCAAAGACCAAAAGCATAAAAAACTGGGGAAGAACTGCAGACATTTATAAATAAAATATGTGACACATGCTTTCAAGTGGCTTTGTTGCCTCTCGAGTCCCTCATAACTGACTAACTGTCTGAAAGCTCCACCTCTTCTCTTACTGACTCTTGTCTTGTATGACTGAACAAAAAAACTGGGAAAACACGTTTTTCTCATAAATTACCACTTGTGTGTGTACTCACACCTGTCTTGTTTGGTTCGACTGCATCAAACTCAGGTTAGTTTCCCCTCTTGTTGTGGATCTTTTGGGCAGGTATGATAACAGCAATCGCACTAACCAAACAACCGTACCAAAATCCAGCTTAAGAGGTGGTCTCAGTCTGGATCCAAACAAACTCTGGAACACTTTTTTTAAGGTGTGAATGTGGCCACACCCCGACCCAGCCCAATTGCAGAAAGCACTGTGCCTTTCTGGAGTTAAAAGGCTCTTGTAGTCAGTGGAGATTGTGTCTTTAATTACACTGATAAGTATCTCATATGACATATCTGAAGACAACTGCACTGTGTGCCTAGGCAGGGTGTGGGGTCAGGGTCAGATATTTATTATGTAATTAGGGGTGATGAAATGGCTAAACATGACTCATGAGTGATAGCACTACACATAGCAGTATGCAGTAATGTCAGCAGTAATAAGTCCTGATGTAATAACCTGTTGATGTGCTTGTATGAACATAGCCTCTCTGTATGAATTCAATCTTTATACCTAATCTGTTTTCTGCGCAGTGGTAGGCGCACATAAATGCTCTCCATGCCGGAATTTATATAGCATAATTCGGATTGTAAATCAAAAGCTTCCTGCTTTTCCCCACTCCAGAATTTCTGTCCAATGAATGGATCTCCTTAGCACACGTGATTTTGTTTACAAATCCTGGTTCACGTGCAAAAAGGGCAGTGTGAAAGCGAACCAAAGCAAGTGAGCTACTGGACTTCGTCTGAATGCAGCCTTAGAGAATATCAGGATTTTTCCTTGTAAATTTACAACTTTAATGTCAAGAGTTTTTTCCCCCCTGGTTGTGTAATAATAATAAAAAATCTACAATGGCCCTAATACAGCGTTGTATTAAAAAGATCAAAACTGTGCCATTAAGAATCCAATCTGATTTGTTGTTTCAGTGTAAATGCGAGAGAATTACAGTAATGAAGCTTTTAGCAAATATTCCTTTTAATTTGATCATCACATTAGGGATGCACCTCAGTTATTATCCAATGACTTTACTGCAAATTGTTTGCAGGCTTTCATGTCAACAAATGATCATCCTGACAGGGTAAACTCTAAAAGTAGAACATCTACATTGTGTTTATGTGTGATGTCATTTCTCATCACAGTCATAGTCGGTTTTTTTTATTCGTCATCTGCATTGAATAACATTGCATCATCCAGAACAGGGGCAGCTGTGGCTCAGAGTGGTCGTCCACTTATCCGAAAGTCAGAGTATAAAAATTAAATATTATAAATGACACTACCTATGAAAGAGCCTACAATCGAATTGCTTTTAAAAAAAGTTTTTGTAAACATATTGTGTGATTACTGGCAAGGACCCCATAACTGACAGTATATGATAGTTTTAATATCATGCATTACATACATACATGTGGTTGCAATGATACTATAATAATGGTTACACACAAATAATATATGTGACTATAATTCTGTTGTGCAAGTTTTATCAAAAATATTAAACAATGCTGCAATAATTTGACAACATGTGGCCGATTTCTTGGAAACCCCGATTGTGGCATTTTAGCATTTACAGTTCACGGTACAGACCTACAGCATACAAGCTGAATGCTTTAGCAAGTCAGTGTCCCAGGGTGAGACTCCACACTTAAATAGCTTGGGTACAGTCCCCAACAACATGCGAGTACAACAATGATTAAATGAACTCACAGCAGTTCCCAGGGTGAGAGACTACATCAACTATGATTTCATCTTGGCATGCAAAAGTACTGCAGTTAGACCCTATAGCATGTTTCAGAACACACTTATAAATCACATTTACGCTTTCTATATTAGGGTCAACTGAATCATTAAAGGCATTTTGGTCCTGAGGTGAAAAGCATTTACTTTGGCTCAGAGATGTTGACATAGCTGTATAATTACTGAGCATCTATTAAACATGCTAATGGTCACTTACAGTAATGGTTGTGCTTGTTTTTAGCTGTACAGGAGATAGGGAGATGGTGTATTAAGGCCATTGTAGGTAAAAAATAAGTAAATGAATAAATTACACACCTGGGGGAAGGGGTCATTTAATAATCGTACTCACATATTGTCTGGGGGTTTAACCAAGTGATGTAAGTGTGGATGGAGAGATAATGTATGTAATATTGACAAAACAGTCAAAAATATGTGAATAGGAATGATTTCTCCCTTTAACAAGAATATTATGTCCTAAGGAGAGATATCTGAATTGAAATAGTTTAAACCTTTAATTTAACACATAGCCTTTGGCATGTTTTAAAACCCTGCCTTTGTGAATCATTTTGAAGAAACAATTAAGCATTCAAATGGACAATTAACTTTGTAAATTTTGTTTAACCATGCAGAGGAGCTGCAGGCTTTGCGTTACTAAACACACACATGAACAGGCTTTTCCTGTGTCCAAGAACACAGCCATCCATCGACACAGACATTCACTTTCTCTTCCTCTAAACAGCCATTAATGAATAAATAAAAATAAAATATATAAATATTTAGCCAAACCTCTCTGCCAAATTACTTGTCTCCTTAACTTCTCACCCCACCCCATCTCTCTCTGGCTATCTCTCTTATTTTGCCTTTTTCTCTTTATTTCTCTGTTGGTTTCTGTCTCTCTTTCCCTTTCAATCTCTTCTCCAGAGCTCCTCACTGTTTTAACACCTTCTCTCCCTCTTTTTTTCTGTTGTTCCTTTCGGATGTTGTTCGTTTATTTCTGCCTCTCTCTGCCCCTGCTTCTCTGTAAATTTGGATATAAATCATTAGATTATTATCAATTCAGAACTACATAATTTGGGCAGCAGCAGAAGAAGGTTGTTATGAGCTGAGTGGCTGACCTATAACACACACACACACACACACACACACACAGTCTGTCCAGCTGGCTGGCAGCACCTAGAGCCAAATGTGTCTCTCTGAGGTCTCATATCAGTGTCTTATAAACTAAACTAACCTTGCCAAAGCAAATTTGTTCATTCACTCTCTCAGAAACAAATTTGGAATTGTTTTCATACAGTTTTTTCCACTAAACCCTCAGGCTTTGCCATTATAATTTATTCTCCTGGAGATGAGCAGAATTTAGTAAACCAGAACAACGTATGGTTTGCAGGGTAGAATTACAGTCAAAATAAAAAATGGTGGCATATCATTAGGTGGAACTGTTTATAATAAAGTGAAGCTGATCAACATCCTAAGAATGCTAATTAAAGAGAAAGTAAATAAAAGGGGGTAGAGCATAATAAATGCAGTAGAACAGAGCACAATAAAAGTATACTGGAAAGAAACTGCATAAAATATAAAATAATATGATCTTCTATAAAACCTAAATAAACTACACATTTAAATTGTACGTTTATGTTCTGTTCTTTTCCAGTGGCTTGCAAGTGGTTCCACAAGATATGAAATCAATAAAAGATCCACTGATCAATATCAGTAGTGGCAACCGAAATGTCTCAGTCAGAATATTGATCTGTCTTCACTGAACACTGACACTGTTGACACACATTTCCTATCTTATAGAGAAGCATTGTTAACATATAGAGAATAATAATAAATAATAATAAACTAAATCTGGTTTCTCGATGGATGGTTTACTGACATCTACAGATGCAAAAAGAATTTGAAAGAAAACATTACTGTTGTTGGAATATATTCATATAATCTAGCAGTAAGATTTTTAGAGATGTTCTACATTTAGATTTACTCATTTAGCTGATGCTTTTATCTTTATATAAGCGACAATTGTTATATATGTCAGAAGTCGTACACCTCTGGAGCCACCCAACCTGACTTTCTGCTGATGTGTAAGAACCAAAAAGTGATGGAGAAGACTGACAGCCGACAGGAAGTAGCCAATCTATCACAAGCTTGTTGAGAACTCTGCATATTAATCGACTAACCTATCGCACTGGCACTCCTCATTAACATGTTGATTAACCTTTTAAAGTAATTAAGATCAATTAAGATCAATTATACCAACTAAAAGCAAATCGCAAGGGGAGTGGTCAGGTTGTCTGCCAATCAATCATGGAGAACGTCTGAGAACCAGAAGGAGAGATGTGCAGAGAGGGTGGTTAAGGACAAGAGGAGAAGATTGGGGTGAAAGAGAAAGATGAGATTCAAGCAAAGATGTGTTGAAGAAAGAGCAAGGGGAAAAGAAGGATGAGGTTTAATAATGACTTGAACTTTAATTTCTAAGAGCTCCTCTAAAATGCGCCTGTTTTGACGTTCATGTATTGTCACTGATATTATTCGTTGACTAAATTCTATTTTGTAAGCGGTTATTTCTCTTTTTGGTTGGCATTTTGCCTTCCTACTAGATAGTCACAGTGGAGACTTTAAACCGAACCACAAAGACAACCTCTATAGTGGTCGTTCTTTAAAAGTCAAACACAAGCAACATCTTATGTGAGTTGTCATCTGGGGTCATATTCAACCTAATGGGCTTGTCAAACCCAACGATTGGGAAATTATACAGAGTTAATATAAAATCACCATTGAATTAATTGCAGTTTCAATTACGTAATTGGCTTAATTGACCAGAGCCCCGCAAGTGGCACATGGGACCGATACAGTAAAAATGTACAGGGTCAATCGCAATAAGCACTAAACATTTAAGAAGGAAAATACGATCAAAAAGTAAAACACACTAATTCGACTCTTTAATCAGTTCTGAAGCAAATATTGTAAAATGCATTTTGCAGCCACATGCACACGGATATGCAGTACAGCTATGAAATTCATTACATTTTTTTGTTAAAGGGTTAGAAAACGTATATAATACCAGCTATAAAGCAATATTTCTATATTGATTTGATTTCTATAGAACTCCACACTTGTTCAATGAAACAATACTAATTTCTACCTCAATAGCCAGTTTCTCAGATGATAACTTTTCATGTAGAGAACCCCTTTGTACTGTAGGAAAACCATGACTTGAAAAAAGATGAATATCAATTCAAAGGTGTTCAGAAAGGTTTCTCAGTGATGACAGTGACAGCTGGCAACAGCCCTACAAAAATGAGCAAATGCCCATGATTGTAGTATAAAGGAACCGCAGTGTTAAAGAGGTCATATTATGCTTATTGGGTTTTTCCCTCTCCTTTATTGAGTTATATACCTTTTTTGTGCATGTAATAGGTTTGCAAAGTGAAAAAGTCCACCCCAAAGGGAGTTCCCATCTCCCACAGAAAACACTGCTCTGATCTGCTCATTTGTAGTCCAGCCTTTTCCTTTTGTTCTCTGTGATGTCACAGCAAAATGCGTGTCATAATGCTCGCCTAGCGACTAGTCCGACACGCCCTCAAAAACACAGGTGGAAAAACACTGAGCTGCAGCACACACTTCTCTTCTCCCTTCCAAACACTAGCTACCCTCCAGGCAGTCAATGGACATAAAGTTGTTATGTGATGTAGAGACAGAGCTCGGTTAAAACTTTATGGATGAAAGATACATTTGTTACAGAGTAATAACTCACCACTCTGAAACTCTTGCTCCAGTCTATGTTGCTAAGCTGGTAAGGGTATCCCCTTACAGCTGACCCTAAGCCGTGTTTACTGGCTTCTCACAACCCGCCCTACTCTGCTTCTGATTGGCTAGTAGTCCTTAACTAGGAGCTGCGCATGTGCAACTCCCAAAATGAAACCATGTAAACCTGTTCTAGTACAACCCCTAAATAAGATTTTAAACCTGAATATAAGCATAATATGACCTCTTTAATGCATGACATAGTGAAATAGTGACAAAAAAAGAGTGGAAGAAAAAGATTGGAGTTAAAAGAGAAGATGTTTGAAAGAATGTAATAAGAAGGGAGAGATGGAGGACAGAAGAAAATAGCATCACTGAGTTGTTTATGAGTGTGTCATTTCTGACACATCTATGAATGTAATCTGTGTTTTGTGTCCTTTCAAAACATGTCAACACCAACATAACGTCATCGTAACATTTTCTTTGACAAACTATACAAACAGGGCCCAGTTTTCAGGACAGCACATGGTGCAGTCTCTGCTCCTGAGAGGAGGCATTTTGGATGGGTGCACACCTCATTTTTTCTTGCCTGACTCTGCTTGGTATTTTGGTGACTTGCTGTGAACTTCAATGTGCTGAAGTGAGAGGCGAGGCACAGTAGGGAGCGTGTCAGTAATAATCAACTGGCACAGTGCAATTTTGGTGTCAAGCATGACCATGATTTACGCTTGTGCTGCCCGCCTACTCAGACCAGGTCAATGACGCATGGAGTAAGGCACACCGTACTGCTGCCATGACTTTAGTTTGCTCTAGTTTATCTTTACAACAATAAACACACAAATAAAATCTTCCAATTTCCAAATATTTTGATTTAAGTGGATTAGAGGATAGGATACATAAAACATCTACTGTGTTTCAATCACACTCTATGTCCATCTGAACTTAGCAATAATGATTTACAAAAAAAGGCCAATATTGTTTAAAAGTACATTGCCTTTTCTGTAATAAGATGAAGTGATCTTAGTATAAAAGAAAACAGAGTTTGAGTGTTACAAGTAAAATGTAAAATATAAACCCTATCTGTTCCACTCATTCAGCTCCTATTATCGCTGTTGGGAGACATGGATGTTGCCAAATGAATTTCCTAATGTTTTCCACCAGCTTTGTGTCACAGAAATCTAACTGTACGCCTATGAGGAGTTATCCAAGAGGAAAAGAAAGAGGGAAAAAGAGAAAGATAGACAGAGGGGAGAAAGAGAGAGATGCAGAAAGATGGAGACAGTAAGAGAAATGTAGTAGAGAAGAGACGAGAAGATTGGAGTCAACAAGCGTAATTAAAGGGAGTTAGAGGCAAGATGATGGGGAAAACTGTCAATTGAAAAGGAAAGCAGCACAGAGAAACAGAAAAACAAAAAGGAAAAAAAAACAGAACTTCGTAAAGAACCGTCATTAACAACTACAAAGACATCTGTAGATACTGTAAATATAAAGCCCTATTTATCATAAATTAACATTCTTTATGCATAAAAAGCGTGTGTGTGTGTGTGTAAGTGTGTACATGAAGATGCCTGTCTCTGTGGATGTAATCACATTTTTCCTATCTTACCTTGATAATGTGCGCTGAAACCACGGTAACGGTGGTTGCCATCAGTCACAAAATGCAGTCGGAGCCAGTTCTTGTTGCTAACGATGGGAGAGGGGACATTACTGCCAGACAACCTGAAACAAAGTTAGAGAAAGATTTGTAAGAAATAGAAACATACACGCAAAAACACACTTAGCATTTTTTTTAACCTTTTTCTGACCTAATCCTACAACAGTCCCTTGAGGAAGAGGAAGAATGAATGCTGTCTAGAATGAAGCAAGAACAAAGTCTATTGTGTCTATAATGACACAGGCTGAATTACATACAGTGTCAGGACTTCACAGCCCAATACAACCAGTCTGTTTCAGCAGTCCCACTGGAGTTACTGGGGATTATGCTGCATGCTCAAGGGTGCCTCAACCGCTCTTAATGAAGTAGGAAATTGTATTCTTTATTCATTGCTCTTGACACGATTGCCAGATCTTGCCAGCCGGTTAGTGGCTTTTACCTAGCAACTCTGATCACAAACTCAATTATCATGGTAATTTTTTAAGTCACACTGGTATTGTATTAGACAGCATTATAGTGATTATAATTATTTCTAATATTTTGAACCCTACTATTTACCTTTATTGTACCAAACAGACTATATGCTAATATAAAGTGGTTTCAAACACCTAGCCGATTGTCAGAATGCAATATAACACTTTTAACAATATAAATTTTTTTTTGCACTGAAGCAAGCTTAGGAAGTGAGGCTTTGCCGGTGCACAGCACAAGTAGATGGGAACCAATTTGCAACTCCTACATCAAGTGGGAAGGATAAGATCCCTTAATTGGTGGAGAAGATGAACAAGGCTCTTGTGGTTAGCAAAGTGAAGAGTGTTAGGTCACTGTTGGCACCCTTAGAGGAGGTGCCTGCTTTTCAGTTGACACTTAGAGAATAAAACACCCATGTTCTTGTATAACTTCAGATATTTGCAGCTCAAATACAATCACTACTGGCAATAACCCGATTTTAAACATCAGTTCTTTGATTTATGGTGTTTTCATCTTGTAGCATCAACCCACAGGTGCTGTTTCTCTCCCATTACATTTCCATAGTGTTTTTTTTTTGTGTTTGTTTGTTCTTTTTTAGGAACATCACCTTGGCTGTTACATATAAGACACAGGTTCACAGTGTAGAGTATGAAGTGGACTGCCCTCTCATGTTCGCTTGTCCCCTTCTATAAACCCTAGCTGTAAACCTTTGCAGTCCATTAATATCAACACACACACACACACACACACACACTCACACACAAAAAGCATAAATGCTGAAAGGTGAGCAGTAAGCCAGAGAGTCAGGGAGAAGACTGAGGAAAAAGTAGAGAAAGCAGAATAGTGGCAGCCAGACAAAGACAGCCCGTGCAGCTCCACCTCTCTGTATTAGCAACATGTTTCTTGGCTGTGTCATTTCATCTCGCTAATTGAATGCTCTAATAATTCTAAAGAGATTA
The DNA here is from genome assembly GCF_021292245.1 of Micropterus dolomieu. Classification (NCBI taxonomy): domain Eukaryota; kingdom Metazoa; phylum Chordata; class Actinopteri; order Centrarchiformes; family Centrarchidae; genus Micropterus; species Micropterus dolomieu. Next base: position 19,988,415 of record NC_060171.1, on the reverse strand, counting down.
TAGTCAGACAAGGCGTCACACTTGGGTCAGAGGTAATGCAGGCCAGTGATCTATTTGTAAAATACATCCAAGCTCTCCTCTAATTTCCTTTGATTGAAATTGATCATTTTGTAAATGCACAGCCCAGATGGCTGGTAAGATTTATTCCCTTTGTGTTGGGGGAGGTTGAGTTAATATTATGCAAAGGAAGCGTGGATAACTCCGGATTAACTAAAGATCCAAGTGAAGAAAGCTGGTTTTAAAGCTCTATCTGCCACAAGCTTATGATTCCACATAAAGCTATCATGTGTTTATCTATGGTATTTATTTAAGCCTGTTCTTTATTTATAAATTACTTGCAGGGCGTAATCTCTATCTTAACTTTGTATTATCTAATTAGGGATCTTTCTTTTGAGCTTCTTTGACCAAGCTATCAGACTTTTAAGATCAAATTCATTCTCAGCACGGCTCCATTGATTATAGTTTATTTCTGTTTACCAGTTTTATAAATGCTTCAGTATTAATGTATATTGTCTATTATGTAGCAGAAGGGAGTTACAAAACTCAATTTCACTATATAACCTGTTATATTGTGACTTTTTACTTAATCATTTATTGCCTTTGGTGTTGCACAGAAATATAACAGATTAAAGGAAGGCCCATTTAAACCAGAATTTAAAAGAGTATCATTTTGTGACCTTGTGAATGAAATTTGACTTGTAGTAGTAGGCAGCAAAATACAGAGAAAATTGAAAGAAGCTCAAGCTACTGACTAGCACAAGTTCAGTAGTTCACCAACTAGCCCTGTGAGTCCCTATGTCGCCATGTTTCACAAAAATCTGCAAAACAATAATGTCATCTTCTGGTGTGACCGGACCTGTAGGTAGAGGAAGGAGAAAAATCCTTTATTCAGTCAGGCATATTAATGGTTTTATTCATCAGGGTGGAAATAATACAAACGGGTTGATTACAACTGGGGTACTATACACACAGGACACCTGAAAAAAACATTATTCTATCATCATAATATCATAAGACCACAGAAATAAAGAGACACAACATGTGTTTCTGTTTTCATTATCTCCACCCTGATGAAGACTATATAATGTATTTCAAACCACTGATTTGCCAGGCTAAACAAAGACTTTTTATATAGTTTTCCTCCATAGTTTGCCTAAGAGTGCTGTAGGAATCTGTTTAATCGATGCTCAGGTTTTCCTTCTTCAAGAGCGCCTAGATTTACTGCATATGAAATTGAGCGCTTGGCCGCTGCATTTCTTCAAGTGCTTGATGATTAGTCCTTGATAAACCATCTGATGTCACAGCTGGTTCTGGTTAAGTTGCACAAGCCTGCACACATACAGGAAACAATGTTGTAGAAGAAAAGAGCCAGCGAGACAGAGATGGAGTGAAAGAGTAAGAGAGATGACATTTTGAACTGCAGAATGTTTGAGATTGACCTGTCATCTCAGATGGTTTGTGTATGGCTCTATAGTGGAGCTATGAACTGCTGCAAGTGCATTTATCTTCTGACATTCCACAATATGAGGAGGAGGGTCCAAATTATTCCAAAGTCATTCCAAGTTTACCAAAGCAGGTTGTTTCTCCCCTAAAAAGTCACAGTCTATGTTACTCAACGTGATCCCAACTCAGCATTTTGGAGAGTTTTCTGTCAGCCTTGCAAAATAAACAGCTCTCTTTAATGCCCCCTTCTTTCGCCCCCTCTCCTCTTCCCTTTCTGTCTCCCACTGTCTCTCTCTCTCTCTCTCTCTCCCTGTCACACTTGCTCATTCGTAGGTTGATGGGAGGCATCAGAAGGGATGAGTAAGAGGCATTTGAGACAAGTGTGTGAGAGACACAGCGTGATATTGGTGGAGAGGGACGTCTCTCTCAAAGCTTGTCTCTGGTTATATCCACAACCGGGAGACAACAGATGATGCAGAAGAAAGGATAACCCGGGCAATCACCCAGGGGCAGGATGGCAATGTGGAGAGGTTACCGTAGAGCGAGAGCACACAGGGGCGGAGGGGTCATCAGGCCGAGTGTGAGCTGGCTCCTCCGCTCATGTCCCATCCTTTAAACCGTGTTTTTGTCTGCCTGATGCCCCCGCCTCCCCTCCCTCCACTTGCCATTGTCTTCCTCCCCAATCATTCTCTACATGTAGAGCCTCGTCAAGTAGATCTCCACTGACAGGCACTAGCTGCGTGCGTATACTCTGACCGACTGCTCTTTTTGACTTTGTGTTTGTGTTTCTGTGCGCATGCATGTGCTTACATTTGTTTGCAATGAGAGGTGGGGGAGGAAGTCTCTTTTCCTGGCGTCTGAAGGGTCTGATTTTTGTGGCAGGGCTGTCAGATCTCTGTTCCCTCCATGCCAGATCAATGCCAGCACCAAGCAAGTGGCAGCGCCTGATGAGAGCCACCCACCCTCTGACGGGTGCCCGCTACGACAGGGAATATGTTCTTCCAAACAGCAAGCTGGTAGCAACTGAGTGACGCACACACAGAGCGGCACTTTCACTGCACAGGAACGCTTTTTGTTCAAAGTGGTGGCAAACTGAAGATGGCAGGTACAGAGGCCTTGAGGTCTGTAAGTTGCTATGTCAATACAACTACTTAGTACACTTGAGGATTATTTATCTTTTTATGTGCACAGTGTGGTTGGGGGATGTTATTTATAAAGAAAATAGATTACTGATTACCTTCTTAAATCTGTAAGCAGTTAACATAATAATAAATATAATAATATAATAATATTTGTCTTTTATTTTTATATCCTTTTTGTATCTTTAGTAGCTGATTCCTTCAGCAGAAATTTCCACAAACAATTCTTTACTTCTTATTTTTGATTATTCAAAAATGTAATAAATGCACCATCAAACTTAAGGTTTTTCCTCTTGTATATTTTCATTATTAAAATGAAAAAATAAATTAGTTTCAGCTAGCTAATTAGTATTTTGGAGAAATCAAAGCTCCAATATTTGCTTGAATTTATTGCAGTACTTCAGTCACATGTTTCTACCCAGTATGCTACTGGTGATTAAATTATAGTGCATTATTCAAAAATTATTATGACTCAAAATAATTCAGAAAATACAGTTCTGATTCATTGTCAGTAATAAAACAATTTTTACGTGTGATGTACTGTGATGAAGAGGAGAAAACTCCAGGCCCAGAAGTCTGTTGAATGATGAATTTGACTAATGCAATGGGCGACCCATCACTAAATCCTCATAAAGAAGATTAAAAGCACTCTGTAAAAACACAGCAAATATACTGACTGATTCACTGATTTCAGTTGAATTTTCTACTCCAACATCATGGCTAACATGAGAATATGTTCATTCAAGCAAAAGACAGACAAGTAACACTTTCTCCTTAAAAGTAGTTCAGTGGAATGAACTCAGTAGCCTACAATACATTTCACTGAACACATTCTTCACCAAAATCGTGATGCAGAAGACATAGTAAAGGGACAGCAGCAGAGCGAGGGATTTAATGCACGGCATCAAGGCCATAACACTAAGTAGATGCTGCCCACTTAAATCTTTACATTCTTCATTCACTTTAGCTCACCAAACACGACAGTCCCCATAGGCGAGTAATGAATAATCATTAGCAAAAGGTCCACAAATTATTGATGTAAAATAAGCAATGATTCTTTTTTTTGTTTCGCAATTTATTGCCATTAACAAGTAACTTGCAATCCAATAAATGTCAGCATGGCTTTCAGTTAATTAAAGGGAAAGATATTATACAGTAATGCAGGGTGGCGTTTATATCTCGATTTCCACAGACTGCAATTTACTGCTGAGCCTTTATTTGAAGGGACCCACAAATAATGGCTATTAAGCCGTCAGGGGATGGACAGGGAATCACATTAATGAAATTAGATAAGGTGGAATGGCGATCTACACAGCCTAGACTCTGGAGACACATACAGACACGCAAAGCCACACAGGCATGTATGCGCGCTGCACATAAGCATGACACATTAGTACAGGATGCTGTTTCCTCTTTCCACCTCTTTTTATTTCCCTGACCTGCTTGGCTTGTGTTTTCATTTTCTTCTTTCTTGCTTTCACCTCTTCTGCACTTTGTCCAAGCAACAACTAGAGCCCAGTTAGGTGTTCAACATGAGGGCCTGTCAGCTCATCTGGGAAAGTTTCCCTGTTTGTCCTGAGCACTGTAGGCAGCCCGTCAGTCCATCAACCCCACCATCAACACTGCCAACACACATACACACACACACACACACACACACACACACTGACACACGTGTCCACATCTCCCCCACTAACAGGGAGGTGTCACTCGGGGAGGCAGCTGCAGTCGCTGGTGTGACTGCTCTCCTCAAATCAGAGACCCTCGTCCCTGTCAACAGCAACCTGGCCCTGAGGCTACCACTGTCACACAGCGTACACCCCCCCTGAACACAGACACACACGCACACACACACGCACACACACCGACTCGGGAGGGGAAGAAGAGGAGATGGAGGAGGAGAAGGAGGAGGCTGTGTTCTGGAGAGTTGATATCTACTGTATTAGGGGAGCAAGGTGATGGGGAGGGAGTGGGGAAAGGGGGAGAAGGAAGCCCCCCCTCAAGGGAGGAGTGAGGGATGTGTGTTTTAGTTAGAACAGTGGGCCTGATTTCCTTCCTGACAGAGAGACCCAATTATTAGCTGTGACAGTTTAGGGAAATTGGGTGTGAGTGTGATGGGACAGATAGGAGTCGAACAGATAGGGGAACTGATAATTGTTCGACAGACGCCCGAGTCAGGTAGAAATCCAGCTTCAGGATTCAGCTCGCTCTGTTTCATGTATACAAATGCTAAAAAGAACATTTCACGAATCACAAATAAGACATTAAGTGAAACAGTCTTAACTGTTCCTATTTTTCTGGTTTGTTCTCATGCTCTCATTCTTTCTCTCTCTCTCTTTGTGTGTGTGTGTGTGTGTGTGTGTGTGTATATATATGAATGACTTGGCCTGTATTTGTGCTGGCAGCATACATAAGAGGCCCTCTGTGCAATCGGACAGGTGCCGATATCTCAGTCATGTGACAGTGACTTCCTGTCTGTATGTCAGACTGCCACTGAAGGCTTGTCAATACAAGCTCGTGCTCACATCCTTTCCCATCTCCTCAAACACAAACTCACATGGCCAGTAGAGAAACATGAAAACAACTTTCTTCTTTTGGCTCTCCCTACACTAAATGTCAAGCTTTGCTTGAAGGAAGGAAAATTTTACACTATTACAACGGCAACTTTTACACATTTTATACTATAATTATTCAGTTGATATAGTATGAAAATTTGAGGAGCCATGTTCTGAGTGTAATTTTTAATTTATTTTTTGCATCAAACTAGTTCATTCAGTGTGTCAGAATACTGTAATATATCTGTTTTTATCAAAATAAATGAATTTATCTTATGGGTGTTTAACGGGACACAGCAGATGTACAGTCTCCATCTGTCCTGTCTACAATCCCTTCAGTTACTCTTCCAGTTTTGCCTTTTGGCACCCTAGCCTGCTAAACTCAGAGAGATGCTGGAGGCTATTTCAAAGGACAACACTGCCCTCGTTTGGCTGGATGGTGACATTAACATAAGACTCTAAAATTGCATGTGTTGCAATTGGGTCTTCCACAAAAAGTGTAAAATGTCTTTTGCAAATGTACAAACATAAATACATGCAAATATTCAGTGTCATCTAATTAATGAAAAGTAAGATTTTACAGTTTTTGTGAAAACTGATCCATTGCCCATCCCTGCCACACTCACACAAACACAGAGGTTGATCAGCAATCCAGCTTAATCTCAGTCTATGTCCGCAGCATCAAATATTCTTGTTTGAATTTATAGATGCCCCTTGCCGTGACTACAACCCATCCACTCTGTGCTTAACATTTGTCATTGATCGCAGCAAAGCCCCCATTGGCAGGTCTAATTCATTTACGAACTTGTCATTCCACATCATTGATTAAGTTGTCCTTCATTCCAGCTTTAATTATATACAAAGATAAAAGATTTTCTCATTATTGTGTTTAATCTAATGAAAGGCCTTGTGCTACAGCAGAGGCCGGTTCAGAGGTCCAGACTATTGACCTTGGAGGGCACAGCCCGGGGATGAATGTTTTTAATTAGACAGAGCAAATGGCTTTGGGAAGTAGAGTCTTAAGTTGTCTGTTAGTCTAGACTCTAGAGGGTGGGACAGGTTGGCACAGAGCACTTTAATACATCTCAGCAGGTCACTGTATCACACTTATATTCTCTACAGCCCAAAATGTATTACTATTTAGCACACAACAAAAATATCTGTCTTTAGTATTTAATTTAGCATTCAGTCATTTCAAATCTTAAAGAGGTGGTATTATGGTTTTTGGCTTTTTCCCTCTCCTTTATTGAGTTATATACCTTTTTTGTGCACGTTATAGGTTTGCAAAGTGAAAAAGCCCAAAGTCCAGCCCAAAGGGAGTTCCCATCTCCCGCAGACAACTCTGCTCTGAACTGCCTGAAAACAGTTTGTTTGTAGTCCAGCCTTTTCCCTTTGATCCCTGTGACATAATACTGACCAAGCAGCTAGTCAGACACGCTCTCAAAGACACACTGAGCTGCAGCACACAGTGACAAGACGTCCGCCTGCTGCCTCTCCTCTCCCTTCCAAACACTAGCTAACCTCCAGGCAATCAATGGACATAAAGTTGTTACTGTGATATAGAGACAGAGCTCAGTTATAACTTTATGGATAAATGATACATTTGTGAGGGATTAATAACTCACCACGCTGAAACTCTTGCTCCAGTCTATGTTGCTAAGCTGGTAAGGGAATATACAGCTGAGCCGAAGTTGTGTTTACGGCTTCTCGTGACCCGTCCTACTCTGCTTCTATATCTATATGACCTCTTTAAAACTCATCCAGTTATCAGTTTATTCTGCTTTGTTTCAGGATATTTCGTAATCAGGAGTATTATAGGGAAAACCTGCAGCAATAAAATTTTACTGCAAACCAGCGAAATAATTTTCACTCTTGAATATGAGACTAAACATCTTTTTAAGATGAGCTTTTAATTTAAAGACTGTGCCAGTTGTGAGCTTACGAAATTGGACCTGCCCAAGCTGAAGCTTGTTTAGTCTGTAGCGTGAGATGACAACTTGCTAACAAACCATTTAGCAAGGCACTTGACCTGAGATTACAGTAGACACAAACTCTGTAGAGAGCTAGTCCTGGAGCTGTAGTACTATGCACATGACTGTGCTCTTGTGGCCCGTGCTCCGGAGGATCTCCAGACTGTCCTTGCTGTGGCAGTAATAACGTACAGCAGGATGGGGCTGACTGTCAACACCATCAAGACAGCTTTACCTGCCTTCGCTGTTGGTGATGAACAGCTTTGAGAAGTGCAATCTTTCAAATATCTGGGGAGTATTCTCTCTGATGATAGTGGCATCAACAACAATCTCCAGAGCTGCATTAAACAGGCATCAGTCACCTTTGGGGTCATTTGGCACAGAGTCTTTCAGAACAAGAGCCTTCATCACCCCAAGGGTCACCGTATCCGAAGCGATATGTGTCACCACCCTCCTCTATAGCTGTGAAGCTTGGGTAACCTACAGCCATCACATCAATCCTTAGAGTGCCTCCATATAAGCTACCTCCAGCGCATCCTGGGAAATACCTGGCATGAGAGTGAGCCCCCCACTGAAATACTTGTAAAGAATAACTGCTGAAATATTGAGGCCATGATGACCCAGCACCAGCAGCAGTGACTATAAGGATCAGATGTAGAACGCCTTGAGGAAGTGCAAGATCAGACCCGAGGACCTAAGCTGCTGCTGACTGTACCACTTGGCAACAACTGTGCAGGGATGGGGCTCTTACGCTGTAGATGGAGAAGACAACCCGAAGATAGCAGAAGAGAACCAGGAGCCACCACTACTACATATAGATGCCTCACTTGCAATATAGCTTGTGGCTCCAGGATAGGACTGTTTAGCCATTAAAGAACCGTTATAGGAACACATCGGATTTTGATGGACAACCAAATAATCTTTTTTTCATTATGTACAGGAATAGAAAGACTACAATAAAGAAAGCAGACAGAGTTCCCTATCTTTTCTCTGAGAATAATGAAAACAAGTAAACGCTCTGCATTTGTATAGCACCTTTCTAGTCTTTGCAACCACTCAAAGCGCTCTTACACTACATTGCAAACAGAAACTAACATTCACACACTGGTGGAACAGCCACCAGGGGCAATATGGGGTTCAGTATGTTGCCCAAGGACACTTCAACACACAGGTTGGAGGAGGCGGGGATTGAACTGCTGATCTTTTGACTAACAGGTAACCTGCTCTACCTTCTGAGCCACAGCCACCCCTTTATGGTTGCATTCAGTGCACTTGAAGTTAGTGTATCTTTCTGTTGTTGACAGTTATTTGTGGGATGAGAAACAATATGTTGATGTTGAGAGAGAGAGAGAAAGACAAATATTGGATGTTTCATTGATGATTAAAAGGTTTTCACTGCACACTTAACAGCACAAAATAGCCTACTTGGGCCTATAATGAAAACTTACCAGAGACCTGAAAGTTAATGGTTGTTTCATGGCGTTTAATGTGATAACCTTTTTAACTTTCCCTCATCCTGCCTAACTGTGTTTGATTTTATCTACTGAGCAACAGGGCGCTATTTGTCAGATCAGCTACTCCACTGACTCCTCAGAAGTATGTACATATGCTGTTTATGAGTTGTTATGAAACAAAAATAAATAAATAAATAAACGCTCATGTTCCAATCACTGCTTTTCAGTAATTAATATCAAGTTACTGGGACAACTTTTGTCTGCTTGTGACGTCCTCACTTATGCAATGCAATGTCATTACCATGCAAAATAAAAGATGGTATCACAATATCAGCCTGATTGTTGCCATTTTCCTCTTTCATTCTGTCCTTGCATACCTGCATATTAACTCTCTTGCCATTTCAGACCCTCCCTCCATGCAATAGCCCCTTTTACTGCCATTTCTCATCATGTGACTGCCCCACCCACCTGCTCACCTGTAACTGTAACTTTCCTGTCTGCTTGGTTTTTGAGTTGTGCTTTTGAGTCCAAACCTATGACAAACTAAAATCACAAAATAACATTTAAAACATTCCCAGACATTTAGGTCTTGCTGAATTGTCCAATGTGAATAATGGTAGTATTAATTCCAACTGGTAGTTAACTCCAGGATTATCTAATTTCTTGATGGTTTGTTAAGTGCTCTACTTTTCTATTATACCTTTCTAAATCTACATAGCATTTTACTCTTAATGGCAGCCTAACATTTTGCCTCCCTACACTGGCTCCCTGTTAGATTTTGAAATGATTTTAAAAGGTTATTGTTCACTTTTAAGGCCGTAAGTGGCCTTGCATCTCAGATTTATCGACCAGGTATATGCCCTCTAGACCGCTGAGATCTCCAGATGGAGCCCTGCTGGTTACTCCCAGGTCTCAGTTTGTGACAAAGAGTGGTCTGGCTTTTGCTATTAGAGCCATGGAACTCTGCCTGCTGAACTCAGTCTCACTGAGTCTCTTGCTCCTTTTAAAAACGTTTCTCTTTCTGAAAACTTTTGGAAATGTTTGATTTATGTTTTTATTGTTTATTTCTGTTTATTATTTAATTGATCTTATTCACTTGTTTTTACTTCCTCTTTGCTCTTGTTCTTTGGCCTTAATCTAATTTTATCTACCTTGTCTGGCTTATTTCTTTTTGTAAAGCACTGTGTTACACTGTTTATAAATAAAGTTTATTGTGTTATTATTATGTTTTTTTTTCTAATCAAATTATAATTTTGTGGAACATAAAAATAGATATCTGAACATTATGATTTGGTAATCCATTTATTCATTTTATAAAGCATTTTATAATCTAAAAGATGTAGGGGCAGCCTGTCAGCCTGTGAATAGCAGTTTGGACAGGTGCTATGTCTTTCCACACACACACACACACACACACACACACAGTTGAGGAGATGAGAGGACACAACATTCAGCCCTTGAGGTATTTCATGCAGTTGCAATCAAGCAATGCAAACGTATCAGTATCAGGAGTCATTCTAATAAAACAGTAGAAGTAGAGGTACTGTGCTTGAAAGAAAATGAAAAGAAAGAGGCATTTCACAAACTAAATTGATGTTTCCCAATAATTCTATTAATAAAGCCTTAAAATAATTATGTCCTAGAGGGACATATTGTTTCCACGTCAGTTCAATTGGTGACCTGTGAGCTATTGAGATCACTTAATTTATCTTTGAGGGATCAACTGCTTTTATGCATCAATAGCAAATGAATCATCCTACTTGTGAAAACGTGACTGAGAGGTGTTAAAGTTTGAGGCTGATCAGATGCAATGGACAGTCTGCACCACTAGAGGACAGTACTGCATCATAACAGCCATTAAAGAAACTACGTTCTGCCTGCATAGAGTGCAGCTCACAGAAATTTATCAAATTGTTTACACAGCAGTATATTATTATATATTTTATATTACATGTATACCTCCAGAGCAATTAGAAACTGACATTTCAGACAAACATTTCAGTTTGTTTGAGGTGGTCATTGTTTTCTCTAAATTTGATTTTGACAAAATGTGATTAATTGATACATTTGGCTTAATCATAAAAATGTAATATAGATAGTATAGACTAATGTATAGACATATAGACAGCCATAATTTAAATAACTAATAAGTTGTTGCTCTGACTATCTACATTTAGGTTGCTTTTGCTCTTTATTAAATTTCATTTAATCTCTAACAAATGAAAGGGTTTCACGTAAAGACCATCCATATCACTTTTGCCAAATCATCATATTTATTGGCACTTCAACAGGAGCAATCATTATTATCAGCATACTCTCCCTAATCTGAAAGTAATAAACTTTAAGGAATGATGCTTGAGTCCTTTCAGATCACCCGGATCAAAATATTAAAAGGAAAATGAAAATCTGGCACCAGAAAAATCCATTAACAATACATTTGGCTTGTAATATGGATGCAGTATTTTTAAAATATGCTAAAAACCTTAATTGAAAAGGCAATACACAAAAATAGGCCACTCTAGTAAATACTTTAGAACAACATCACCACAATTATCACCACATTGTCAAACAAACACAAAGACAAAAGGCTTGATGATAACACTTTGGCGCAGCTGCCGCATCACTTCATCTGATTCTACACGCACAAATCACAGACAATAACGGTTTGACACATTTCTCCATTCTGGCTAATGATACTACAGCACAGTCTCATTTTTATCATCTAGCACCATTGATGCGATGTCCAGAGAGAACAATTGGCTAGATTTTGAAAATCAAGTTAATTCTTTCCCTAATAAAAGGAGAACACCATGGAAATGGTGACAATCACCAGATTTTCATTTATTCCAACTACTCTTAGTCTCTTAGGGCTAGATTTCTTTCCCGTACATTCTCAAACTTTACAGAGAAATCCAGAGTGCGGTGCATTAGTACACAATGCGTATTGTGTCACTGCAACCATAAGAGATTATGCATCTCTTTCTGCTAGAGTTTTCTGTAGTAACAAATTTTGCAAAATGAAAATATTGTACTTAATGTGACTTTGGTTATTCTTGCTCCATCCATTATGGGTAGATCCACTCACTGTGTGTCACAAAACCTTATGGTCATATGTTTACATCCATTATCCATCTGTTCACAGCTCATTCATCTCCATTCAGTATCTAACCATCAGTGGTCCATTTCAGCATCAGACTCATCATGATTCACTGTAAACATTCATTGTAAACACAAATAATCCACCACCACTTTCCACTAGGTGGCATTATGTACTGCCAAGTATTCCTCCTGTTTTATTCATACATTGATTCAGCCAGGCCTGTCTGCTTGAAGGTCTCTGCCACCTGTCTGGAGTGCCTCATCTTAAATGACAGTGCCTCTAGAATATCATTCTGGTCCACAGCGGTGGCTGTCTGGTAAATGAACGTCGCCATTGACTCTAGACCCTGCATACCTAGATTCACCCCACAACCTGGAGGATAAAGAGGAGAGGAAAAGGAAAGCATAAATCACAAACAATCATACATGCATGAAATAAAATCAATCTCATTAATGCACAACAATAAGAAGCACTGTTCCTCATTTTGTAGACAAATACTAAACTGCAACCTTGAAGTCGTAGATATGGCACTTATTCTCATCAGTCCTATAACCTGTTGTTTTATAGAAGTGTACCTGTGTCAAAGTTGAGGACGCGTGCTGCCTCCCCCTCCACAGTGACTGCCACATTGTCTCCTTCTATGTAGGCAGCGCTGATGCGTCTGTGTGATAACTGAATCTCAAACAGACGGCGGCTGCAATGCATGTGATGGAGCGTCACGTCGTTGAGACGAGGCTCTATGTCCGTCTTATAGGCATTAAAGGACTGGTGGAAAATGTTCTTCATGATCTGGGCAGCAAATCAGAGACAGATATAAGATATTTATTATAATTTGCAGCATTATTGATTGAAGGTCACCAATTTTTGACCTCTTGTTGTAAACTGATTATCTTAAAAATTGATTTATACCGTTATACACTTATAAAGGTATCAAGGTCCTGTTCACCACCCAGTATACTTTTAATTACACTACTGCAATGGCACAATAGCAAGACGCACAACAGTTTTCTTGATATCAGTGTGTGCCTTTGGTTTTCTTAGAATAAAAGAAAAAAGACTGATTAACACTGGGATGAGAGACATGGAAAGATGCAACGTGACTGATTCCAAAACGGATTCAAACCATGGCAGAAACAATTAATCGATTTGTTGATCGACAGAAAATTGTCATTTTACAAGCACAATGACAAATGTTCTCTGGTTACAGCTTCTCAGATGTGACAATTATTATTTTTTTCTTGTCATATCTGATTGGTTTGTTGGACAAACTAAGCAACATTAAGACATGTTGAAAATAATAATTATTTCCACCACTGATTCAAAGGTCAAGGACCAAGTCACACTTCTAAAGGTTTTATTGCATCCTTCCTTCTCTCTGTACCAAATCAGCTGAAGCTTTTACCATCTGAAGTGACTCATAAAAGAACATCATCATTTTATGTTGACGCATGTACACTGAAGTAGAAAATGTGTCCACCCATTGTTGTCATCGATTCTACAGTTATTGTTGGTATCGAATAACAAGCCTCTCTCTCGCGTTCTCTCTGCCTCAGTCGCTCTTTGTTTTTGCTCAACTCTGCTCTTCCTCGACCCATACTTGCACAGTCATCTGTTACCAAGTAACAGTGCATCTGAATGGCCACCCACATAGCAACAAGTGCTCCCAGGATGGTCTTGCTACGTACCTGTGTGTCCTACACTGCACCATGCGGCTACAGGCTATGCATGATCAGAGTGGTACTTGACATGAAAACCTAGAGTTCAAATAAACATCAGCTGCCCAGTGGTTGTAACTGCACCCACAGCCTGTTTTCGAGTACAGGAAGAAGAAAAAAATGCTGCCTTCCATTTATTTAACAGCAGGATACACACACACACACACACATACACTCACACACATACACTCACACAGTGGTGAGGTTCACTTTCTCCTCCCCCTCTTTCCCCATTTCTTCATCTCATGCTCTCTGTGGCTCAGACACACTCTCACTCAAGTACGTCAACAGACTTTTACACACTCACACGCACGCAGTCAAGCAAACATATACACACATACAGACACTAATGGACTCCTACAATAGTGCAGTCAAAGGCCACTTGCTGAATGAAAGGTCAGGAATAAATAGATAGGCAAGGCAGCACTGCTGGGTGTCCAGAGTTATTATTACCTTCTTTTCATTGCATTAAGATGGATATACAGCTGCATATCCTTCACACCTACAATCCTCAACAACAACAGCAAGCAGTAAACAAAGCTTTGAAAAAGATTTTATAAAACGGGGACAAGAGTCTCACAGAGGAGTTAGCCGTGTGCCTGAGGAAGCGAACCATCTTGGTATCAGAGACGGGACAGACGAGGGCCATGTAGCGGTTTCTGAAGGTCCCATAGATCTTCAGGTGGAAGCCAGGTTTGGCCGAGGGATTCCGGTGCTCTCGGAGGGCTTCCACTCCGTAAGCGGACAGGTCGAAGTAGAGGCTGTGGGCACGGATCTCCGGAGTGGGTACCTGGAAGTTAAGAGAGAGAGGGAAAAAAGGACCAGCAAGGAGATCACTGTCACGCTTGATGTCATCTTTTGGACATTAACAATATATCTGTCTTAATCTTAACATACATGTGCCCTATGATGTGTATGTGGTGAAAAGACATGGAACATTAACTATTCACCATCTCTTCCTATGGGGCTATTGCTGCTTGAGTGGAGATAAAGAATAGCTTGATTTTTATTCAGCGGTTCAATCTGGCAGTGACTCCCCATTTCCCCTCAAGCCAGAATTGATCAATTTTCTTTTCAATGACATAAACCAGCCAGGTGGGATCAAACAGCATTTAGTGCAGCCATGAGAGATAGCGAGGGAACAGAGCGGTGACTAGGAGGGGATGGAAGGGATGGAAGGGACAGTAGAGATGACCAGGTCATATCCTGGGAGGTAAATTCAATCACTACAGGAAACAGCCTGAGAGAAAAGGAGCCAATAAATGGCAGCCACAGAGCCACTAAAGAGGACGTGATATGAATGGTTATGGTGGCATAAAATACAAAGGGAGACTATGATTGTGTTCAGATAATAGTCAATATTATGCCGGAAGCTTTTTAGCTTGACTGGTTTATTCGTTTTCCCAAAGTAATCCTCTCTTCTGTATAGATTGTAGCTGTATATAATCATTAGAGCAAGCTTTCGTCTACATAAGTCAGTCTCTACGAACAATACAATTATCAAAAACGGTTCATGTCTGGTGATCTGCGCAGGATGACGAGCAGACTACTGCTGCACATATAATTAGTGTGCATTTTGAATGTTCCACCTTAATGAACCAGCAGGGTTGTGATGTTTGTTTGTCAGTCTGCCTGAACAACTGTACTTCTGCCTGACTGAGTGCCCAAAGGCAGGTCGGCTGTCACTGCATTACCTATTTCTTATCATCTGTCTTTGTTTCCTAATCTGCAGATCATACAATATCACAGAAATAAGGAACTGAAGTGTTCCAGTCTTTTGTGAGCCTTTTGGTAACATCACTGAGTCATCATCCTAGGAACCATCTGCTTATGTAATGTCAAGTGACCTATGGTGCACTATGTGAAAAACGTTGCAGCTGATGTTTTGATTTCACGATTTATATTCACCTGGCAGGGAACAGATTATGAGTCTGACTGGGGAGGGGGGGGCTATAATAAATTGCAAGCTTTATCATCATCATCACCTTCATCAGAACAACAGCGGAGTAAATCAAAATAGGACCAGTGTTAATGGTGACGAGATCCAACAATCTGCTGAAATCTGGTTGTTTATATGAGAGTCAGCTATCGCCTGCTATTGCCAGGTCGACATCACTGTTTGCTCAAATCAGCTTTACGAGGCTGAATAAAGTCGCCTTGACTGTAATATCCTGCAATATCCTGTTTCTATTGCCTACATTCTTTACACAAACAGTAACCTGTTGGTTATTAGCTCAGTGTGTGCACATGGGTGAATACGTCCATTAGAGTATGCCTATACAGATCATCTGTGTGTGTCCTGAACCTGTCTCTGGTCTAGTCTCTCTATAGTTGCATTAGCTCCATAGGCATGGCAGGACTCCACAGTGTAGTCAGAGCTGATGCCCAGCACCGAGCAGGACTCGCCACACGACCCGTCAGCCACCACGATCACACGTGGCCAGTCATTGTGCGGGATCCGCCGCAGGTATTCCTCTGTAAACTGAAACAACAAGATATAGCCACAAAGCAACAACAAGAATTTAAATAGAGAAATTAGAATTTAATTTACAGTTTCAAAGCTTCATCTTGAAAAGAGGTCACTATAAACAGAGGGGGGGAAGTAACAAAGCACATTCACTGTGCTGAAACTCAGATACTGTATTTTTCACCTAACTAAAGTTGGGGCTGCAACTAAAGATTATTCTCTTTAATGATTAATCTGTAAATTATTTTCTAATCGATTAATCATTTGGTCTGTAATATGTCAAAAACAACAGAAAATCAGCCGCCACAATTTCCTAAAGCTCTCTAAGCAGATTGTTTGCCCAACCAACATACCAAAACCCAAAGATATTCAGTTTACTATTACGTAAGACAAAGAAAAGTGAGAAGCAGGAACTAAATGATATTTGGCATTTTGATAGAAAAAAAACGACTCAAAGGATCAATCAATTCTCAAAATACTAACCAATTAATCTACTGTTGATTGACTACTCTTACTTTTTATTTTATTTTCTATACTTTTTCCTGCTAATACTTCTAAAGTTATTATTTTCTATTGTATTTCTGGTACATGTTGCATTATTACAACTTTAATTTAATTTCTTCTTCTACCACTGCCTACTAATCTAAGAATGGGTTGTATTGTAACATAGAAGCCATTAAAATGGGCTCCAGACGTTGTGCATGTTTTGGCAACAGTGCATCTCTCAGAGAGAGTTATTATTATGACTGTGCATGCATCATTGCCCCTCAGTAAAACACCAGCTACTTGCCTGTGCAGAGGAGGAGACAGAGCAGGACAAACAAGTTGGGAAAGACTGACTGCTAAAAGGGAGAATAAATACGCCTTACTGTAATGGCTCAGAGCCTAAGAGATATATGTGCAATCCATTTAGACTGCAGAGAATAGGTCATTTTAAAAGACCCCTTTTGCATTTTCAGACCTTTGACACACTAATGGGCAAGGAGGGTAAAAAAATGCATTCATCAAACACAATGTCCTGTCTAATCAAGGGCAAATGGCAAATTTGGCAGTGACTCTGAACAAAACTGAAGTTTGTTGTGATAAAAGACCCTCTTGACCTTGTTTTCCATTTTCCAAATGTTAGTGAGTCATTGGATAGCAGGAGGACAGCAGCAACTAACAGGAATGACATTGGAGCTGAAGAGGAAATAAGCTGCTGGCCAGAGCCAGGAAAGAGAAGGAACACACAGCTATAGCAATGTTTTGTACTGTCACAACAGCCACAGTGTCACTCTAGCTCAACCTTATTAGAGAAGTAATAAAGTCTTGTCTCTGGCTTCCAGCCATGACACAAATATTCAGTGAACATTTAATCATTGTTTGACCACCATGAGTACTCATTGCTTCTCTCTGAGAAACCCTTCTGAGGTTTTTGTGTTAGCAGGTTATTTCTTTCTTTGTCCTAAGTTGAGGTCTGGCTGGGGGTTTTGCTCTCACACCCACAGTAAGGACTATGCAAATAAAAGTAACTTTTTAATACAAGAGGGATAGGATTTTTGATTTTATCATAATGATGAGTGATCACAATGTGTGTTGTATCTGATGTTGTGTTATGAAATCAGGCACCAGAACACATTGCATTTAATATGCATTTGGCTTGGGGATAATCTCGGAAAATCCCTTGTAGAAATGTGTAATTAAATCCTTTGGAATCAAATAGGATTACATTTTATAATCCATTTTATTTTGATTCCAGAATATGTTTGGTTAGGAATTTGTTTACTATAATTCTGTCATTTACTTTCCACTGGTCTAAAAACTAATTCTCCTCAGGTTTGAGGTCAGCTTACATAACAGGTTATTTCAACTGATGAGCCGCTTTCAGTCTGACATTATGAAATGTTGCATGAGGAGAAGCTTTGGGAAAATTGTGGAACAATTTATAGTATGTGGTGTAAATGAGCAAACTGCTCCACAGAAAGTCAATTTTAAGGATAATTGCTGCAGCAGTATAAAAAAAATACTAAATAACAATTCTGTTTGGTAAGAAACATATGTCCTCTGTGTTTCAGGGTGCTTTAAGGACAAACTGGCTCATGTTGAGAGCAGCAAAAAGAATGAAAAGGCTTTTTTAAATGCCAGGAAAGGACATAGTGAGCTACAGTATCAGACAGCAGCCTTGTCCAGGTTCAACCAAGAGCCTGAGGAGACTGGGGCTTCTCACTGGACATAGGAACAGACATCTCTGTCACCATCACTGTTGAAATTGGACATAACATAAGTATGTCCAAAAGTCTAGTTATAGATAGGGGAATAATTTTGAGTATGAAGCCCAGTCTGTTCATTGGTATAGACTATTAAAAGCCTTGAGGTGCCACTGTAACATATATCACATACAAACCAAAGGATGATTGATAGTAGTTTGCCAAACTGTAAGTTGAAATCAGTAAGCAGGCTATACCTTGGTTCCCAGCTGCACCTTGACGTCCACTTTCTGTTTCTTCTGCTCCAGGATGCTCAGCAGGTACTCCTGAAACACTCCTATCCTGGTGAAGAAATGCTCGTTGTGCCAGCAGCCCTCCATGTTATCAAAGTCCACCCCGAGTCCCAGCAGAAACTTCACACTGCGGGGATCCAGGGCAATCTGCTGGGGCCGGCAGAGCAGGGCAGTCCGGTACCTCTCATCCAGCACGGTCAGTTTCAGCACCTTACCGGAGCGGACAGCGACCAGCGCGGCCGTTAGCCCCACGGGTCCCGAACCCACGATGAGCACCGAGATCCTGGCCCGCCACTGCCTGATGCCGTCCAGGCTCACTTTCACCACCACGTACACGGCCACTGCCACCAAGGTGCTCAGAGCAGTGTCATAGGCCAGCGCGCGGTACCTTTCCTCCGCGTTTCCCCCGATGTCACCAACTCCAGCATTGCCTGCCTGCAGCCCGTCCATACCGCGAGCAGAAATTATACAGTAATGTGTCCCAGGCTATGTTTCGCCAGCAGCTGTATCCTCCCTCGTCAATTATCCCTTCATTATCTTCCATTCACTGAAAGAGAGGCGCAGGCTTTACATCCATGCACACAGCCGAACGAGCTGCGACTTGCCACACGCGTCCTCCCTGCTCCCCTAGAAGCACGCTCTCTCTCTCTCCCTCTCTCTCTCTCCCTCCCCCTCTCTCTCTCTCTCTCTCTCTCCCTCTCTCTCTCTCCCTCCCCTTCTCTCTCTCTCTCTCTCTCTCTCTCTCTCTCTCTCTCTCTACTCCCCAAATCTGTTTTCTAGCCTGAAGTTAAGTTGTGTGTGTCTAAAGAGCGTCACCACAAAATTAGCAGTTTAATGTATCAGCGGTCCACGCATAAAGGTTATAAAGTCATATAGGCCTATCTGAAAGTGCCAGTACTTCATGAAGTCAATAGAAAAGTAGCTGTAGACATGTGAATCTCCTGTCCTAAAATCCAATAGATGCTTAACAGCAAACTGCCGGAGCTGGACAATGTGCTTTGGTTTTACTCTTAGAAACTATCGATTTACTGTTGCTAAAACAAGAGAGGTCGATTCTCTCTCTCTTTCCTTTTTTCTTTCTTTCTCTCTCTCTCTCACTCTCTCTCTCTCTCTCTCTCTCTCTCTCTCTCACACACACACACACACACACACACACACACACACAGGCCTACACAAGAACAGCAGCACTGCATACTGTATAATCCCAGAGGACTCATTTACAAAGTCTAGAGACATCTACTGTTATTTTCCCACAATAATGTTCCCGAATGGGAAGACAAGCGCTGTTCAAGGGAGAAGCTAACAAATCTGATGGATAGATGAGGTGGTGGTGGGGGGTCGGGGTGGTGGTTAGCCTGTAGATTGTTCCATGCAGTAGGTGCAGTCAACCTAATCGCTTCCTCTCTGGATTTTTGGAACAGCTTCAGAGTCAGTGTGAAGAAGAAAAAAAAATGAAGAAAGGAGATACTGGTGAATGTTTCTACAAATCTGCTTGTAGCTTCCCATTCTCCCTAGTCTCTCCTGCACATCTCTGTTTTATGCATTTCCATTTCACTTGACTATATATTTTAAAGGGCCATGGTAATCACTGTCACCATCTAATGCTGTGTGGCTTCCATTTCGACTTTCCTTTCCTTTCCTTTTCCTTCCCCCTCCTGTCCTCTCTGAACTGAAGGAAGCAATGGCTATCAACACACTTCACCATGGTGATAGCTTCTCAAAGGACAAGCCCACTTAACATGAAAAGATGCATTTCAGTGGCGCTACTGCTGAAAATGGATTGTAACGGCACATTTAGCTGGATGGAGATGCAGAGGCCTTGCTCGTTTTCGTTTTTAAACTAATTTCTATTCTAGTGATAGACAAGTGACCTGTCCAAGCCTCTCATATCCAGGGTGGTATGGGCTCCCTTCCCTCCAGCCTTTAAATGTACTTTTTTTTGAAAATAGTTTTATGTTACATGTGTGGCTTTACTTGACTTGAAACAAGCACTTATACGGTCTTTGTATTTTTTCGTATATTTTTATTGTTATTGTGTATACAGTGGCGCTGAAGGAACTTAATTTCATTTCCCTGTGTTTACTGTTTATAAGGAATAATAACCTTGAACCTTGAAACACCTTTCATAAAAATAACAAATAAAGGTGCTGAATATATGAACGAATACTGAGTTAACAATGAACAGCTTTTGGCGCCACATTTTCTCATCAAAATTCCCCATCAGTTCCTCTTCTCTGCTGCCACCCTTGAACGACCCCAATGCACCACATTCATCAAAAGGTTTAGCATTTTAACTAATGTCCTGACCTTTAAGCCCCCATTTAAGCCCTGCTAATAAAATGAACACTTTAAAAGAGGTGATGACATCAATTTACCTGAGTGAGTCCTGATATAAGCCAAATTTTTCACATGGAGATTGACAGAGAGGTTCAGATATTTGTCTCTGTGTCTATGACTATGACAGAACAGTATGTATATCCATAAATCCATTTAAATTGCCCGGGAACCAGAGAGAAAGTGAGGGGAAAAAGACAAACAGAGAGAGAGAGTGAGACGTATTGGTGTGATACATTATGCCTCCACCGGTAATTGGTTTCCACCTTTGCAGGTGCCTGGCAACGATCATAATCTCCAGCCAGTCCAGATGAAAAGAGAAATGAAGCTCTAATTACAGTTAAGACTGGCAGGCGACCACGGACGTGGCATTTCCCTGGAAAAGAATGGATTGGTCACCTGGAAACAAAGTGAGCAGAAATATTCCATAAGGGCGCACTGATGATCACTTTATAGTACTTTATATGATTGTACTTTTTTATTTTATTTTATTGTTTTGCATTATTTATACAGAATTAGTTGGACATCTTTTTGAGAACACACTGCATTTATCAAACATTTATAACCAGACTAAATAATATTTCTACATGTTTGTGGATTTCTTTTTAAACCTACATTGAGATTAGTGGTATTTCTCCTACCTCAAGCACTTACTCACATACAGTACCATGCATTAATACACTAGAAAACAATTAAGCGACATTTCTGCTTTGATTTCCACATTGGCATGCTAATATATGCAGTTACACAGAGGCGATGGAGATAATCCTTCCACGAAGCCTGGGGATTTGAATGCGTTAATGCCACTGAGTGGATCCCGCACACGTCCTACTCTGACCCAAACCTACGCCTGAACAAAAGGAGCACAGAGAGCAGGATTTTTTTTTATCAGTTTGCCCAGATCTTACGGCCAGTAATAGGGCTATGCATAGATCTGAGATCATTAGAGAAAGAACAAATTAGGCCCCCACATAATGAATACAAACCCTCATTGTTGTCAGGGAGTTCAGGCGGCATCAAATCAGCATATCCACAGGGTCACTGTCGAGTGAGGCCACCTGTTAGTTTGCGGTCTCCAATACATCTTTGAGTAGTGTGGACAAGATGACGTGTGATGAATAAGAGGACAATTAAGAGACAGACTTGACATGAATCAGAGCATCATGTTTTAAGATTCAAACAACTACAGAGAAATTCACAGAACGTGTGACAGAAAAACATCAGGCACTCTGATGTGAAATGTATCAATGATAGTTAAAATTGTAGTGTTACTGCAAACTCTTAAAACACACTGATAAGCCAGTAGCCTACGTTCTGAAAATCGGACATACATACAGTAGCCTAGTACTTGTCATGGCAGTGTATCCTAAATGTGATGCCTTATTAGTTCTGTTTTCTTCTCAGGGAGTCATTTCTTCCTTGGCTCACCCTAAACAACCTTTCCTGCACAATTTGCCCCCCACTGTGCTTGTTCAAAGCCAGTCAAGTCATCATTACTGCCCAGCATGTGTTTTGGGCTGATCAGTCTGACATCTGCCTAAGTACCACAATACACCTGAGTAATTTCAGTGATCTAAACATAATCTTGCAGGTTTATTATGTTTTAATTTAATTTATCTTATCTATCTATTTTTAATCTCAGCAATGTCCACCAACAATTAATTATTTCCCTTCTGTTGGACATACTAACAGAATCTGGGAAATAACAGAGCTCACACATAAAAGGTTCCTCGTAAATTGAACGAATTGAATGAATTGCAAATATTTTACATTAGACCTTTGAGGCCTTGGTTAAACAAACGTGGTAGCTGAAAGTGACAACAGATTAGACTGGACGAAAGGCAAAATATCCTATCTCAAGGACAGGCAGATAAATGCCTCCATGAGATGCACACACATCTACTACACAAACGCTCACACTCTCGAGTTCAAATGTACTGCACAGTTAAGTGTTTAAAGAATTGTCTTCTTTTCTGAAAGTGGGAGATGTCAGATGAAAGCCCAGCACTGGTTCACGGTAGTTGCACTGCCAACCGTCAACCTGTCCAGCTGAGCTTTAAGTAGTGACGTGCTCAGGGCTGACACACTGAACCTGTGGTGACGTGGATTCAGTCAGCCGAAAACACACCATGACCAAGAGGAACGGATTAGATCACCATGGTTACTCAGTGTAATAAGGTCAGTGTGTTAAGCTGAATGTTAGCATCTTAGTAAACTACTGGAAGGCTTCTGTCAGCAATCAGTTGTAGCAAATCTAGTTTCTTGGATTTCTGTCTAAAACATAATAAAACACTGATTACTTAATTTGCTACTTTCTTCTTTCATTTCTTTTTTCATTCTTAATTAATTCTTAAGCCAGGCAATGGGCAATACAAAATTGTACTGAAGCATGTCAAGGCACATTTACAGAGGAGAGTCCTTTATTAGAAATTGTTTCTCTACATTTTCTAATGACAAAATGGTTGCTAAAAATAGTTCCATTCAGTAGTCCTGCTGAATAACAGAACTAAATTTATCTCGAAGAAGCAAAATTTACTTTTCACTGCACAGAAAAACAATCCCAATAGCTGGTATAATAAAACACCACTTTATTTAAGATGCTACAGAAACACACTGAGTGGTTTAATTATCTGCTGAAAATATGAAAACTCAAACATGAAAATAGAAGTGAATCTGCACTGATTTAAGCATGTCACTAAAGAGTTGAGAAATGTAATATCTCAGGTGTAATAAAACTTACACTACTGGATCTTCCTTGGCAAAGGACACTTTGCTTGCCACATCACAAAAATTAATCTTTAAAAAACAAATGTAATTCAATATTAACTGAACAAGAGAACAAAGTTATTTCCAATATTTCCTGCAAGTATTTCCTGGTTTGGACTCTTCAGAGCATCCATAAACAAACATGTTGTCAAGCAGGACTGAAGACTTGTGAATATTAACAGCACGACAGGCGCATTGGTTTTCCCAGTAGTTCACAAAGACTAGTCTAATCGATAGTCTTCTCGAGCTAAATCTGATGTGAATGTTTAATAGACTTGTAAGTTAGCACAATTCTGACTTTATCCAACAGGTCTTACATAAAATCTGTTTTAATTATGCATTTTCTCAGAGTCCCCTGCAAATTCACATGTACGTGAAGGCCCTTGACATAAAAGATTTTGAGAAATGAATGCCACAACCACTCTTCTCTCATGCCAGAACCCATAATTGAGCCGCTGTGAAAAGATTCCCATTTTAGGTTGTGATACAATGGATGTCACAGCCTTGACAGAAGTTACACTAAAGTTAAAGAGCATTGTACTCCACACACTTTGATGGATCAGTGGGGAAGTGTTTCTGGCACATAGTCATTAGCCTCTTCAGTCCCTGTAGAAAGACACAAAAAAAGAAGGCTTGGAAATTAAGTTGGCAATGAAAAAAAACATTTTTAGTTTTCTTTAGACCTATGAACATTTTGTTAACACATGTCTTGATTAAGTGTTTTGAGAGATATACTGATGTGCAGATTGATGTATAACATCATCTGTTGAGTTCTAGCAACTACTATATATGACAAGACAATACCCCTAACCATGATGTCCTCTAGAAACCTCAGAAGTTTAATACACATTATTAACATAGGACAATCTGCAATTTATGTAGGCGTGGTGACTACACACTGAAAAGAATACTGCAGCACAATGCAAAATATTTACTGTGCAGGTTTCAGCATAGGAATGGTCCCTCGTGAATCCCAGTCATACTTCAATAAAAAGCACAACAATGTTATCAAGAGGGATCTGAAATAGTGCACATCTACTGAAGTAATACAAATAACAATGTAAATAAAATGTATTTTAATTAATTAATTCACAATAGCCTGCATTTAATATTTCATAGGGCTGCAGTTAACGATGATTTTAGTACTCAAAGCTTCTGTAGATTATTTCATTGATTCATCGATGCATCATTTAAGAAGTACTTTTGCTTGGCGGCGGCGGCCCCAGGCCACCCCCTTTTTGGAAATCCATCGTGTGTCATATAGCAAACATCAGACCAACAACATCAACAGACCAACAATCAGACAACTGCTTTACCAACACAAACATCACCCGAGTGCTATACAAGTTATGCTAAGGTGTAGCCAAGGTGGGACCCAAAACCCACGGCCCAACCAGCAGAACAAAAAACAGACGTGTTCACATTTTCAGCTGCAGATTGCAGCTTACTTTGGCTAGCCATCCACTCAACAATCAATCATGACTTCAGTTAAATGCTAAAGTTGCTGTTACTGTTATGTATATGTATACTGTTAATATGGATTAAATGAAGCCTTGATGCAAAAAATTTGCGTCGATGCATTTTAGTAATCGAATTAATCAATTTAATCAATGAATCGTTTCAGCCCTAGTATTTCATAAACTGAAATGATGAGAAAAAATATGCTTGGATGGTTGGATATTGAGCATTCATTAATACTTTGTCATTCCAATGCTTTCCATGCACAATGTCAACATTTAACTGAACTGTGGGCACATGGTGTCCAACCACTCATTGGTTTAATACAAAGGACACGACAAAGATGATAAATTCCCACTGGGTAATGCAATCATTATGAGGTCATTGTCCTAGAAACAAATCCCAGCCTTATAGCGATTTAGACATTATCTGTCTGCAATAATCTCTCTGTCTCACCTGGATGTATTTCCTCTGTGTCTCATCGTTGAGAACGTGGGCCACATGCTTGGAGAAGATCTTTTCTCGGCCAGTACGGGCATGGATACCCACCATTGTTACACCAATAGGCCAGGGAGCATTACCAATGGCCATCTGCAGATAGGCATCATTTGCCTGGAGGAAAAATTGAATAAAGCTGAATAAATAAATAAAGGGTTATAACATGGTCAAAAACACTATTATACAGATAATATCATACCTTGACATATTCTCTCTCCAACATGAATTTAATGATGTCTGTGATTGACTCTTTGATGTCAGCTGGTAAACTCTGAAAAGAGAAATTATAACCATTACAAATGAAAAATCTAAATCCACCATACACACAATATCTTTGCAGCTTCCTAAATTATCTCCAAAATCTACCTTCTTCCTGAGCTTCCTGAAGAGAGGTTTGAGGTAAGACTCCGTCTGTGAGTGGGTTGCACTGGCCAACTTGCCCTGAACACTTCGCTTCACGTGGTCCTCTCGACTGTTCAGATCTTTGGCCCAAACACCAAGAAGAAACTAGAATGCAACAAGAAATAAAATTATTAATAATCAGTCAGTCAGACAGATTACAATTATTTATTCTTGCCTGGTAGCGTTGAAATACATCACAAAAAACAACCCATCATCAAAATAACTGATCATCTCCTCATCTATTCAACAATGATTCATCTATTAAAAAACAACAATGTAAATCAACACTGGAAACGAATAAAGAACAACATAAATAGCAGCAGCAGTAGTGATGTAAACATTTTCTATCCAACAGCTCCCTCTAGATTAAAGGCACAGCACTATTTTCTTGCCTTACCCTCAGAAACTTGTCGATAACATCCTGGTCTCCATAATCATCTCCTGTGCCCAGGGTTTTGCCAAGTATCTAAAGGAGAGTTTCAGTATTAGACACAAACTGAATCATAACCTTAACTTAATCAAGCTGACACGGATATATAACATAATTTATAAAAATGTATAACTGATAAAAATGTCACAATATCTCAGTGTGTGAATACTGTGAATCTTAAAACAATATTCTAATGAATACAAAATTAAGCAGTAGTTATTAATAGATTGCCCATTAACTTGTTCTAATCAAAAAAATTGTTGAAAAGTGTTGACACAGTGTACCTCCAGTTCTTCTATAGTGGTGTTTTCTTCATGCACTTTCAGGTCGTGCTGTGTGTCCACTTCTCCTGGCTCTGTTCCTCCAACAATCTCATTCAGGTACTGCTGGTCAATCTTGTCCATGGCTGCTTTCAGGTCATTCCTCAAGCCCTAGACGCAGAGACAGCATTAAACCATCGCATAACAATCACATGAAAAAGAAAAAAAAACAGCCACATCCACTGCAATGTCTTTAATGACTGATGTGCCTCACTCAGTCTTACCTTGTTTACTTCTGGAGTCAGTATCTCAATCTTCCTGAGTCTCTGGAAGGCATCATAGTCGGACTCTCCAAACAGTCGGATTGGTTCCCCGCGTTCTCTAAGCCGCCGAATTACCTACATGGGGTCCGGCGATGCAAAGACACATTTAACTTTTAAAAAATTACTATAAGGGAAGTGTTAATATTTTATATTGACTTACTTCCTGTCGTGACAGCGTCATTGGCAGCTTCTCTTCTGTTAGTTCCAGTTCCAACACTGGATTACCTGAGGTGGACGGCTCATTTTCGTCCTTCTTATCAACCTTCAGGGCAATATGGAGGGAACAGAAATATAGTGAAGTTATTGGAGGGATGTAGAGGTAATATGTCCAGAATTTGATCAATTCAAAAGATTGCTCTTTCTGGGCCATCACACATGAAATTAATACAACTGAGATATGTGAAAAGCATCATTGTCTTCATGAGATGAGACCTCAGGATTGAAGAGGTTGTGTGTCACTGTAATAAACTGGATTGTACCCATTCACTTCCTTATCTTACCTGCAGCCCTTCTATAAAGACAAGTCACCTAATAACTTACCCATAAAAGCAAGCACATTGAATATTACATTTATCTCATAACTTTCATGTTGCCTGTACCCCCTAAAGCCTAATCACAGTCCAAATATATCTTCTGTCTTTTTTTATGCAACAAGGAAACTCAAAGTATGCTACTAGATCATGCTTTCATAGGCACATGCATCCCGGCACTCACAGATTGTGGTTTAAGGAGCACAATCTAAAAGAACATACAAAAAAGAATTACAAAAAGCCTTTCAAACAAACAGTGGCCCTTGCTCAAATAAACACAGTATATACTACATGTGTGCAAAGAGCATAGCTTAAGATGTTTGACATTTTTTGCCTTGCACGAAGTACAACAGAAATGCAGTTTTCCATAGAGCAACTGTTACAAGGCAATGCAAACCAGTGACACAAAACCAGGGGAAACTTATTGGTCTAAATATTAAAGCTGCGGACACATACTTAACACAATATATATTTTTTTTAAAATTCAGTTCAGTATCCCATGCTGAAATCCACACCATGTCTGTGTCCCACTTTGGCTTTGCAGATTACTTTCCCTGTTTCCTTGCTTTCTGACGAGTTTGTTGCCATATTTGTAAATAGTCTGTAAACATAACTGGTCCACCATATGGTCCAGTTGTCATAGTGGTTGCTGCACATTTAAATGCACTGTTAAAGCAAAAATATTAGCAGTGGTGGAGTATTGGAGGCACAAGGAGGTTCTGAAAATTCATTAAATGCAGGTTAATTTGAATACATTTGTATAGGCCCAATATCAAATTAGTATACGTTTACTGATTCATTGAGTTGTCCAATGTTGAATTTATTTCATTATCTTGCATCTTGCACCCGTACTGGAAAATAAAGATATCTCCACCATGTTATTTCTGCTTTTATCCTCACTGGCTTTAGAGAGTGAACTTTCAGAAGGGATGGCAAGGAAGCGGAAGCCTTTGGGACACAGTGTGTTTGGTCCTTTTATCATGCATCCTGTCAGCTACTTTCTCTGCGCAATCCCATACCTGGCTCTCAGGAGTCTCTCTCTGAATCTACAGAGATGCAGGCAGCAGAGGCAGGATGGGGAAAAACAGCACAGTAAACACAGATACAAACACTAATGTACACCTGAGCATCAAAGCCTGACCTTATTTTGTTTCCCTATTAAAAAGTTTAACGGCAGTATTACAAGATCTTACTTAACATGAGATAAAACTGAACTGAAGATAGGCAGTGATTCAGATGGGTTTGTGCGTGCAAGAGAGACAGAGAGGGGGCTTCATATCAACCTTATATCCACATTTTCTGAAGTACTCTTCTTGTTCCTTGTGTGCAAGATCAGCCCTTTTGAAGAATCTTTTGGAGTCCTGGAAGCAGAAATATAATTGACTTGTTTTATGCTTTTATTCAAACTGGATGTACAGCACAATGGAAATGTGATACTGGTAGTGAAGCACAGTGGCATGAGGTAGTAACACTCTCTCCCAACAAATATGCCATATGCTTTCATTATGGCATTGTAGTGTGTTTATATTTAATACAAAAGTAATATCACACAATTCAGAATTTTGATTGTTCAAGTTTTACTCAGTGTGTGGATGATTTAGAGGCGTCCTAAGTAAAGACAGACATATTAAAGCAAGTCTACAAGGTTTACTAAATGGGTGGTGTTCTGCACAGTATGTGTGTTTAATCCAAGTGTTCCTGCAGTGGAGAGCAAGCACAGCTAATTTAAGAACAATATCAAAGTGAAGATCACAATATCAGCCTAAATTATGATAACGTATGGCCATGTTAACTTACGTATCTGATAACGTTAGCTATTTTTGTTTAACGTTAGGTTAACGTACCTTAAGTGACTGTGCTGATCTGTGTGCTATCTTGCCATGTTTAGGGCACTAACTTTAACAGTAGCTACATATTTTAACTTGTGGATGTAATAACATGGGCGATTCTGGAAAGACAGCGTTCACTGAACAACATTTTAGCATCAGGGCTAAGTTAAGTTGCCAAGCTAACGAAAACAAGCAACGCCTTCAGCTACTCACGTCAACAAGCTGTTTATCTTCGATGAGTTTCCTTTTCCTTGCAATCTCTGCTTTTAGTATATCCATTTTAGTAAAGTAACTGTGGTCGTTATTCGTTTATTTTAACAAATACTCACTCATGTAGGACTCTTAAAACAACACCATAACCTTGAGGCAATACCGGAAGTTAAAATCTGACCACTGAATTTCAGAATAAGAGTCCTTTGCTTTTTGTATTTGATTGATTCAAACGTAAATGTAAAAATAATAAATAAATGTATATATATATATATATATATATATATATATATATATATATATATATATATATATATATATAGAGAGAGAGAGAGAGAGAGAGAGAGAGAGAGAGAGAGAGAGAGTATAGATATTTTGTATGAATATTTTATTGTAGTATGGCTATTTGTAAAAAGTGAAATTGATTTTCCGAAGTTATATATTCTTTCTCAGCTGTAGCCAAGGGTGTTGAATTTAGTAGGGATGGTAGGGACATGCCTCTACCAATATCCAGTGACTACTGAAATGTCCCTGGCAATAATTAAAATATAACCACTGTTGTCCATCAGTGTCTAGTCAATGTATTTGGTGACTCAGACACTTTCCTATTTGGTGTATGGCCATTGATTCAAAAACAAGTCCAGAGGTATAACACCACATAGGCTATACAATGGGCTTTTTCAATAATTTCAATTTTTATTTTTTTCAATAACACAGTTCTGATAGAAAGAATGTGTTCATTGAATGTTTTTCTTTTTGGACATAATCAATTAACAAATATTATTACATTACATACAATTATAACAAATAGCCTAGTTTTATTGAAATCAACATGGCTATACCTTTATTGGCTGTCAGATACAGTTTTGCTAAAGCAATGCTTTGATACATTTATATACACAAAGGACTAAATTAAATTCCACACAGACAGCTGATGCTCCACTACTTTCAAAGCAATAATAGGCTATTTCCAAGCTAGCAGTTTTTTGGCAGGTGACCATTCACAATGGTCTGTTCAAGGACCAATCTCTTCCAAGAATGGGGGTTATAAATTATTTGACCTTTGTAGATGTAGCTTATGCACTGCATCATCTTCAGCTATGGATATCCACCACCTCCCTAAAGTCCTGTCTACCATGAGAGATCAGATATAATTCTAAGGATTGTTGAATTTACAAGACAACTGGACAACCCACTGCCAGTGAGTTTCAGTCTGGCTCCTGTGGTCACTGACTAAATCTAGAAAATGAGTCGCTCTATCAACAATAATGTCACTAAGAACAGAATTCGTGTCATTTAAGAATCCAGACAAAAGTTAGTGTTTGCAGTCTTATTACTGCTTTTGTTCAAATGCTCAAATCCATTGTTTGAGCGCTACAGTGGCAAATGTCTGGCTCGACCTTTCAGATGAGAACATACCATCAGGTGGCGCAAAGGGATATGTGACGAATTTGTATTATTAAAGTCATTAATTTATTTACATGGCGCGAGGGAAGAACTAGCATCATGTTGGGAACGGGAATAGATCATGCAGTAGCATTTATCAGCACCATTTAAGCTCAACACGGTGAAAATCTTCGGATGACAGTATCTGTAGCGCAGCCTGAGGAGAAATTTAACTGATTAATAAGGCAGACGGACAGTGATTCCGCTGAGTGTGTAGTCACTGATTTCGTCTTTCTGAAGAGCGATTTTCGACTGCACGACTGTTGACTATATTCCACCTGAAGATGCAGTTTGCGGAGAGGAAGAGGAGAAGGAAGTCACAGAGCTTTAAACTGGTCACGGATGAAGGTAGGCTGCTGAATGAATGCAAGACCTTGCAAGACGCGCGTCTGTGTCTGGGTGTTTGTCTGGCGCTGTGTTCCAGCAGATACGACTCTGTAAACAAAAGCGATGGCCACGACAATGCCCACAGTCTGTGCCTCGATCTTAACAAACAGCTAAGTCTAACGATTCAAGTCTTACATGTAAAAAAAAAATCTTCCTGGTCATCAGTCTCAACATGTTAAACCATAATAAATTAAGTAAACGAATAGTCCAGTATATGAAAACATGTTGTGCATTCTGAACATACAACAGCAGCTTAAATGATTCACTTTTTGATGGAGCTATAGCTCTAGGCCACCTCTCTTGACTACACTACTTCATACCACCTACAGGTGGTGGTTTCTGCATGGGATGGGAGGGGTGGGAGGGGGGGGGGTTCTGCTTTGGTTGACATGACAGTCCCTATCAGCCTGCACAAGCTTCACCATTACAATACAAAGGGCCACAACACCATTCTGCAACTATCTGTCACACAGGTCTTACTGTGAAATTCTTTTAATTTCATTAGAGCTATGTACTGTAACTATTCCATGACCAAACCTTGCTGTTTATCTTGCAGATTTTGACCCTTCATACATGATGAATTCCAGCTGCAAAGATGCGAATGGAGAGACCAAGGATGCTGCTGTGCCTGATGGTATGTGCCACTGTAAAGATTCATTACTGTGATATATCATAGCAGCTCTCACTAATTATACTGACACCCCTCTCTCTCAACTTAGTTTGGGTGGGGGACGAGGGGATGGAGATCAAGAGGCAAATCACAGGAATGATGAGGCTTCTGAGTGATAAGACTGGCAGGGTATATCAGCGTGTGGGAACAGAGCAGGACAGCTTAACAAAGGAACCCCAGGAAAGGCATCTGACCTGGGTACATCAGCCTGCACATTTATCTCCTGTATCAGAGGAACACCAGAGCAACCACTGGAATTCTGCAGGGGACCCAGCGCCTTCGCCTTCATCCATATCCACCCCCATCCCCAACGGTCCAGGCTGTGGCCAGTACAGCACCCGCTCCAAAGCCATGAGGATCCTCAACAATACCAAGGATCTGATCAAAATGAATGAAGTAGTGAACGGTATGGTATACCAGAGCATGAAAATCAACTTTCATTTCCTAAAGAAAAATTATGCCAATAGAACAGAGAGGACATGCTGAACATCAGACAAGTGTTTTGGGGTAGAGGGACAAACACATATATAGAGGAAGGTAGACGCTTAGAGGCATTGGCAAATTTATCCATACAAGACAGTCAAACACTTACTACACACAGCCATATACAAACTTTCTTGTCACATACATGCCAAGAAAGCATATTGCCCCAGTGTAAGTATGCTTTTTTGAGTAGACAATCACTAACCAACGAACTCCGAACTTTCCAGCAGATGTAGTCCCTCCTGCTGCGCCAGAAACCCCCTGCTGTATGTGTAACTGTAAGGGCACCTTGCAGGCTATTTTGCAGGAACTGCGTGCAATGAGGAGGCTGATGCAAACTCAAAAAGGTCAGTGGATGAACACAAACACTCACACACTGCCAGAGAGTGAGAAAGAGAGAGAAAATATAATGTGTTAAGCTGATGATACACGGAGCAACTTTTAGAGCAATCGTGCTGGGCAATGTTGCCGTCAGTGGTAATGAGTAAAGATTACTACCGTAATCCCCTTCCCCCACCACTCCACCACTGGCCCCGTACCGCCGCTATCCGTTCAAAACATAGTCGGACTTGCCTCCAGCAACACTGCCCAGCAACATTGCTCAAAAAGTTGCCCTGTGTATCATCAGCTTTACTGTTTTTTTCTAGCATCCTTGGAAAGACAGGAACAGACAGCATCACCGTGCCAACCTCGTCTTGGTCCTGGCCCCGCGCCGCGCTGTAGGCCCCGCAAGAGGAGGCCGATCTATAAAGTGACACCAGCGACTGTGTCTAATACTAGAAGAGCTGCTCTTACCCCCATGGAAGCCTCACCACTTGCAGAATCTAGAAAGAGGGAGGAATGTGAGAAAGGGCAAGACTCATCTACACCCAACACTCAGCGCATCCGCTCTGAGGTTTCTGTGCTGCCACCTCAGAACAATCCAGTAACTGTGAACAACACACACAGTCCTCTCCTGAACCAACTAAGGGAACCTCAGTCGTTAGAGGTAATCTCCATGTTAGTGTACATCAGTGTGCATGTGCTTAACTTGTAGCTCTAATTTATGATTTCAGCATACTGCACTCTCACCCACAGAAGCAGTAGTCATGAATTTGAACATAATCTTTCTATTTTAACTCAACCTAAGACCCATTAGAAAAATCATTGAATTTGCAAGTGGAAATACACAATTTACAACAAAATAATGCTGCCTTAAGTTTTCCTTTCAGATTTTATATGAAGATACACAACTAGGAAAATTGCTTCTATTTCTTTTATAAAACGTTCTCTCTTTACCATGTTTGGCTACTTTTAAGAAATTAAAAATCCATTTACTTAATCTTTATACTGTACATAAAAAGCTGTAGACAGCAATGTGTTCTCTCTTTTTTCATCTAAAAACTGAATTTATCTGCTTGTCAATACTTTACAATTCACGCCATGCGTTACTTCATTCTGTTTCAGTCTGAGGTGCGTCTTGCAGAGGATCATGATGTGTATATCTCAAAGGCTCAGCTAGACTCCATTCTGGTCAACTATACACGCTCTGGCAGCCTGCTGTTCCGGAAACTGGTGCACAGCCATACATTTTTAAGAGCAAATTCCTTTGGCTCATTGATTGTGGTTAACTTTGTAGTGATGTGGCATCACTGGTTACTTACATTTAATTATAAACACTAACATCTAATAATTTACTTCATTAATAAGCTAAGGTCACTAAAATATCAGCAATGTTTTAACATGGAGTTACTATATGTTTAGGTGTGTGCCTTCTTTGATGATGCTACCCTGGCTAACTCCTTGCCAAATGGTAAAAGAAAGAGGGGGCTCAATGATAACCGTAAGGGCTTGGACCAGAACATTGTGGGTGCCATTAAAGGTAGGATGTAGTCTCTTTGTACCAGGGTAACACAACAGTGCTCTTGAGGAAACATTAATATAATTGTGTGAACTGTGTCCAGTGTTTACAGAGAAATACTGCACTGAACACAGAATAGAGAAGTTGCCTGGGCCACGAGACTGGGTCCAGATCCTTCAAGATCAGATCAAACTTGCCAGGAGGAGGCTGAAACGAGGTACTGATACAGAGTCTGCTGCAAAATTTTACCCCTATTTTCTTTTTTTGAAGTAGCTCACTGTATACTTACATTCCATCTAGTAGCCTTCTTCACTTAATAAGGGTTTTGTGAGTATAGTCAAAGGAAGTTAATTTATTATTATAGCCTAGTAGGTTCGTAAGTCAATCAAAAGTTTGAAGAGGAGGCCTTCTGTGGACGTTTAACAGTTAAACTTTTGACAGTTAAATTTTGTTCTTCCTTTGGCTCCTCAGATGCTGCGGAAGCAGAAGAAGTCTTAAATGGACCTTCCACAAGTATGAACCTCATATTAAAATGTTCACACACACGCGCGCACACACACACACACACACACACACACACACGCCATCTTACCCATTCATTCAGTTGTCTTCCTTTATCTTTCTGTCTGCCACTTTCCCCTTGTATTAGTACTACATCCTACATCTTTCCATCAGCCCCCCTCTGAGCCCACAATGTCTTTACCTCTAACCACTTCACTGTCACAACACACGCACATACACACACGCTCATTGGCTCATATGTCTTTGTCACGCTGTCGTTGTGACATTTGACATTCTCACACAGCTTCCCAAAATGTCAGCTAATTATCTTCACACCATGCACCATATCCCCTCTTTCACCTCTCTCTTTCATTCTGACTGTCACAATAGCATTTCTTTTTGTGCCGTCTCAGTTTTTTGTTCATGGAAGATAGAAAATCCACCAAATGTGTGAACAGACTTCTCTTTACATGCACACACAAATGTAGTGATTTTTAAAAATGTAACATTATTGTCTTCCTTCCTTCATAGGCTGTGAATATAACAAGCCTGGGTGTGTGGAGGGGACAGTGGTGAACATGACTGGTTGATTGTCACAATGGCCTTACAGCAAATTTGTTGATCATCTTCATTACTTCTCTAACTTCATGCATTTTGCCACTTTAGATTTCCTTTGCAGTTGTAATCTGCTCTGTGTTATGGATGTAAAGGTGAAAAACAACAGGACCAAATGATGAAGAAGCCTGCTTAACTACATCCACCTCTTTTACGTACACACGCACACACACACACACACACACACACACACACACACACATAAAAACACTCCACCTGTGGTCCTTAAGACTTTTCAATGGACACATACTGGGATCTGGGATTTTGTGCCAATAGACACTGAATGATACAGTGGTTAAAAAATGTCAGGTCATTTTCATGTTTAGAAGGGACTGACTGTTTACATTATAGGCTACAGCTTTAAAAGCATACTCGCCTAGTTTTCATATGTCAATAGGCCTACTAGGAAGAGTCACAAGTCTAAACTGAGACAAAATACTGTAAGAGTATAGCATTCATATGGGCCTATTTTGCACAAATTACTTTTTACGGGAAGCTGTCCATCGTTGATTGTGCCTTTTAAGTGACCAGTCATTCAATATGTGTGATGTGCAGTGCAGCATCCACCTCAATGACAAATACTACATCCAAAAGTAAACATCTTATGTATTTTGGCGAATTTGCTAATTAAAAATAGGTTGATACATCTGGCTGAAGATATCAAAATATAGAGTGTTCTATGAATCGTTGTTTCTTTTCATTATTAGAATGTCTAGGCTATGCATACCAGGGCTACTGTTGTTAATATTGTGATGTAATTGCAGCATTTCTCTTTCATTTCTGCTCACAGTACATATGAAATGAATAGTTGTTTCCACCAATAAATTTGGTTTCTTGACAATTTTGTTTTTGTGTTGTTTTTGTTGTTTATATGCTAGACAGTGCAATTAACACCTGAGTAAATTAGAAAAATGCGTTGTTGTTGGATTTCTTCCTGAATTATTCTTGACGCCTAAGTAATAGTAAACACAGTACTGTCCTAATGTAACAAAGCACTATAACAAAATATTTGTGGCAACATTAACATAATTATGTGGAAAGATAAGTTTAACAATGGACGTTTAAAAAGCTCAGCCTTTGTTATGTACCCACACTACCAACCGGGCAACGTTGTGTTGTTGTAGGTGCAATTGGAGGGAAAACAGTAAATTAAAGGTACACTCCATTGTAGAGATTTTGTTGCCAGACTTCACAGCTCATTAAAGGGGATGTCGAAGCCGCCGCTGTGCAGGCAGAGGACCCTTTGCGATCTCGTGAGTTTCCTCTTCGTATTGTAAACCATATATTGTTTAATGATGATGAAGCGTGGTCGGATAGGTTAGTTCATGAAAATATATGTAGTTATACGTAATAGCTTAAATATTTCGCCGTCTAGTTCGGAGTTACACGACAAACAAGTCTCACTTTTCGTCAGGCTTTCTCGGAGGA
This sequence comes from Micropterus dolomieu, assembly GCF_021292245.1. Classification (NCBI taxonomy): domain Eukaryota; kingdom Metazoa; phylum Chordata; class Actinopteri; order Centrarchiformes; family Centrarchidae; genus Micropterus; species Micropterus dolomieu. The sequence goes on along the minus strand of NC_060171.1, from coordinate 19,951,683 downwards.
CGCCCGATTCCAGCCCCAGTGCATTCTGGTGCCGTCCCCGCTCTTCTGTCGAGATCCACCGCTAACGTGAAGCTGGTAAGGATAAACTGGTCAGATCAATTAAAGGGGAAATGTTGCAAGAATATAACTCCGCTTTGGTCCTAAAATCGCATCTAGAGCAATTGTAAACACTTATATTGCACCATGTCATCATAAACTATCCCCAAGTAGCACGATTTGCGCTGTTTTAGTGATATGAACTCTGATGTTGCACACATCGCATGGCGTGGGACAGGAAAGGGTTAATTTTTTCCGCCGCCGACATTTTTGTTCGGAGCTCTACGGCAACTTTTTAACTTACATATGCAACGAGCTGCCACTGTGTGTCACTTCTATGTACCACATTTAGGATGTAGGCTGCACAGTTTGTGTTTTTTAAATGGATTACAGCTCGCAGTCTCGCACGCCCTCAGCTCTTTGTTGCACAGAGCTGCTTGTGCACATCGCCCCGTGCATGGATCAGCGTTTGCGAGCAAGAGCTAGCATGAAAAAGGAAAGCTGCAGCTTTGGCAAAACAAACATAAAACCTGAAAGACGTGTCTCAAAGTTGAGCTCCCAGTAATGGCAGTTTATAAAGTAGGGTACATCACACCCGAAAAGGCAGAGCTTACATCTGATCAGCTCATGTTAGCCAGTGCTTAGGGTTGAATGAACTTAGCAGCATTTCGTCTCTTGAACACTCCCACAGCGTAGCCACTAACTAACAGATGCCCCTTCAGCAACTTAAAGGTTGTTTAAACAACACACTTGGGTTATAAATAACCAATAACCTGACTGGCATTTTTAACTTGTGGCCAAGTGCCAATTGTCTGTTCCTTTTGCTGAACCTGAAAATATGAGAGTCGATCAGTTTGTTGTCAGTGGTGTTTGAATGTGGCACAGAGAGGTGTTCATTTTAGTATTGCAATTTGTAACAGTTGATTTGTGGTCATGTTTTGTAGATTTAATTCCTGGTGTTGGGTTGCTTTGGCTCTGTAGCTACTTCTGCCAGGGGAACAAAAGATGACAAGCTTGGTCTATTAATCATCATTTGATCCACAGAAAACTTTGTGAAGCAATGAAATGATCTGTCTTTTTTGTTGTTGAGTTTATTAAAACATAAACTCAACAACAAAAACATTTAACGGTGTTGGCAAGGACAATCAGCCATTTTTCACAATTTTCTGATATCTTATAGACTAAACAATTAATTGATAATCAAGAATATAATTTGCAGTTTAATAGCTAGTGACAGCCCTACAGATGACTGCAGAGTTAAATCAACAGGTCTCTGACACAGTCATAAAAAACTATGCTATTTAAAGGCAGGATTTATTGAAGTGCTGTTTCTTCCGATTGCACAGATGTAGAAGCTCTCTTGTATGTTTTATCTTTGTCATGAGGCACTCGAAAAGATACACAAAGGTGTACATTTCCGAATAATCTGAGAAGGCATTGCGTTGTTTTTTTAGTGTGTTCATTGCAGTTAACAAGATTTTCTTTCAGCCTCGTGTGACATCCAAACAGTGTTTCTAATCACCAATTCTATTGTTGTGTTTTGTCCTGGTCATTGATGTGATTCTAGCGGTGAGGGCCCAGAGTTTCTTCAGACATGTCAGTGAGGGAGTCCTTTAACCCCGAAAGCTATGAGCTGGACAAGAACTTCAGGCTCACCCGCTTTGCTGAGCTCAAGGGCACAGGCTGCAAGGTTGGCATCTCCTTATCAAAATCTACCTCGGGTGTATTATTGTCTTTATACAAATGTGTAAGTATTCTGTCAGAATAGAAATATAATGTGTGAAAATGGTGGTAATTTTCTTCGGTCACAGGTGTCCCAGGATGTGTTACAGAAGCTGCTAGAAACACTACAGGAGAACCACTATCAAGAGGATGAACAGTTTCTGGGGGCAGTTATGCCCCGATTAGGTATCTATGGTCTTCTTATAGCACTATAATAACTAATAACATAGTTACAAAGTGCTTATAAAGGCTTAAACAAACAACAGCAGCTGTAACAGGAACAAGTCTTACAATAATAAATATAAAGTATATTAAATGATTAAAGATGACATAAGTTACTATAAAGAAATGTCTATATGGGACACTCCCCAAGGTGTGACAAGAATTCTCCTTTGAGGTTGAAACCAGTTTTGTGGCAGGATTAAAGACATAGTTGCTTCATTTTGAACTCCCACACCAGTGACAAGAGTCCTGCTGTATTATACGTAAGCCCCAAATGACCTGACATTGTTGAGTCCAATTTAGGGAGGGGGCTTTGCATCAGGGAAGCAAGAAATACATCTGGCTACAAAAGATTTAATTACTTTTAAAGTATTAAACCTGACCCTCAGTTCTGAAATGATCAGTCTACCAGTATAGACATGCTAAAATGAGTCTCCATGAAAGTCCAGCTGTCAAATTTTGCTCCACCTGAAGTTGTCTGCCTTGTCTTTTAGGATTTTTTTGTGTGCACTAACAGTACCATATCACACACACACCAACAGAACATAAACCTCTTACAAATATCACAGAGAAAGCTCTTTTATTTTTTGAAGGCATAGGCATGGACACCTGTGTGATCCCCCTCAGACATGGAGGCCTTTCTCTGGTTCAGACAACAGATTACATCTACCCCATCGTGGATGACCCCTACATGATGGTATGGATGTCCTCTTTTATGGTCATTACTTTTTGTCTCAGTGTGATCCTATAAATTATACATACATGTGACAAATGGAAGCATGTCACTGTTGTAATTCTTTATTGGGTCTGATGTAGACCTACTTTACACACCAACCCTTTTTAATGTGCTTTAATATCAGTATTTCTATTTTGTAGGGAAGAATTGCTTGTGCCAATGTTCTAAGTGACCTGTACGCCATGGGAGTGACAGAGTGTGACAACATGTTGATGCTTCTGGGAGTCAGCAACAAAATGTCAGAGAAGGTAAGAGGCATGTCAGTTGTTGCGTTTTTTACTTTTTGGATCTTGTGTCTAGCAAATAATTGCAAGGAACCAGTTGGGTTGATTGTTAAAACAAACCAAGTACCGCTCAAAGGTTTCTGAGACTCAAAATTAAAGAACATGTTGTGAAACAGTTAATGAACAGTTATGAAAGATACTATTAGTTTTACGCCATGCTGTCAGTCCCTGCTCTGAATTTTCTGTGTCTTTGCAGGAGAGAGACAAAGTCATGCCACTGATCATCCAGGGATTCAAGGATGCATCGGAGGAGGCAGGCACATCTGTAACAGGAGGGCAGACTGTGCTCAACCCCTGGGTGGTGATGGGAGGAGTTGCCACAACAGTCTGCCAGCCCAATGAATTTATCATGTGAGAATGAGTTCCTACTACAAATTTCCTTACTCATGCTGTTTGTGCTATTGACACTTTGTGTATTATTTTTGTTGTTGTAACCTGCAAAAAATCCTGACGACTCCAAGTTTGACATTTCTCAGGCCCGACAATGCAGTGCCAGGAGACGTGTTGGTGTTGACCAAGCCACTCGGTACACAAGTGGCCGTTGCAGTTCACCAGTGGCTAGATATTGTAAGTGCCTGCTGACTCGTTAAAAATGTTGCCTGGGCACTTCTTAGGATACACACTGATGCAATGTTTGTTTTTTTTGTATATCTCAGCCTGAGAAGTGGAACAAGATCAAGCTGGTGGTAACCCAGGAAGATGTAGAGCTGGCCTACCATGAAGCCATGATGAACATGGCTCGGCTCAACAGGACAGGTAAAACTACTATAATTGATTTGCAGTGATAACTGCTTAACACAGTTTTATTTTCATTTGGTATTGTCATTATTTTTCAACTATGTTAGTGTGCTAAGTTGAGCAGAAATCTTGTGTTGGGCAGAAAAATGCTATTTTTCTCAACAGCAGCAGCAGGGCTGGATTGCACCCTCTGTGGCTAAGCAGCTTCTGCTAATAATGTGAAACTTTATTTTCAAATAAATAGCTTGGTATACTTTAAAAGATAATGTTCCATGTGAGACAGACGTTGCATACTGCAGCTTCATGTTTACACAACACATCCAGTTGTCGTGTTTTTGTTTTGCTTTTTCCTTTTCTTTTTTTTTGTTTCTTGGATTAAATTGTTCTCCCACAATGAGTTACAGTCTTTATGAAACAATATTTGTTTAGACCACTGGCTAATCTTCATGAAAACAGAGTCAACCAATTAATCATCCAGAGGCCCTTCTAAGTCTCTCTCTCTCTTTGTTCTCCCTTGTAGCGGCTGGTCTCATGCACACCTTCAATGCTCACGCAGCCACCGACATCACAGGGTTTGGCATCCTTGGCCACGCTCAGACGCTGGCACGGCAACAACGAAGTGAGGTATCATTTGTCATCCATAACCTCCCAGTCCTAGCCAAGATGGCTGCCGTGTCCAAGGCCTGTGGGAACATGTTCGGACTCATGCACGGCACCTGCCCTGAAACATCAGGTGTGTGTGCGGGCGTGTGTGTACAAGGCTCTGTGTTTCTTTCTTCCATAACCCTTGTTTATTTTGAATGTAAAGTTTATTTACAGTATATAGCACCAACAAATAAAACATTAATGTAAGGCTGTACTACAGCCTGCGGGCCACAACAACAAAGATTCACTCACCCTCCCTACAAAAAACCTTTTGATGTAGCATTCTCAATCAGCTGCAGTTTCTCCAGTGATCATTTGTTAGGGCATGTGAACTGAGTTACAATAGTCTAATTGGGACACGATGAGTGTGAGATAACAGGCCATAATTATGGAATATTTTAAGTAGGAATAAAGAAGAATCTCATAGTAATTTGACATTTGTTTTCTCATGAAATGTCCTGAGAATATGACTTAGTATAGGTTAAAGTTGTACTGAGGCTCATTTGTACCTTTGATGCTATGCTCTTAGAGTTGATAACGAGGACTTTTCTGGGCCATCCAATTCTTGAAACAGCGTTGTAGTACAGCCAACTTCTATGATTGGTTAAGTCTAAGGGAAAGGCACAACTGAGTATCATCTCTTTAACAAAGCTAAGGAAAAAAATAAAACTACAATTGATCTGTCCAAGTGAAAGCAAGTGAAAGGAGAACAGGCCTGGACCAGGAATTAAAGCCTGACAGGCACCACAGGAAAGAGGAGCCCAAAAGACAGATAAAGCCCTACAGAGGCTCAACAACATAAAGAAACATAGGATGAGAACCACTCACGACAGCCCATAATAATATAGTGCCACCTGGGCAGGACAACGATATTATGCACATCAGTATCAAAGGCAGTGCTTAGATCCAGTCTTAAGAGAACCGAGCCACCAGCATCACTGCACATCACTGCACATCACTACACATCACTGCACATCTTTTGACACCCTTGTGACTGATCAGATCTCCTTTTCTTTACAGGAGGCCTGCTTATCTGTCTGCCTCGGGAGCAGGCTGCCCGCTTCTGTGCCGAGATTAAATCCCCAAAATACGGCGAGGGCCACCAAGCGTGGATCATTGGGATTGTAGAGAAAGGAAACCGCACTGCTCGCATCATTGACAAGCCACGGATCATAGAGGTGGCACCACAAGCAGCCACGCAGAATGTCAACCCAACGCCTGGTGCAACTTCTTAATCTTCCTTTGCTGCATCATAGACCGGAACCCCAAAAGCTCTGCCGAGTGATTTTAGACACATAAACTACAAAACCATCCTAGAGTGTTGAAATGTATACACAAAATAGTATGTACCCATAAAAGACTGGGTTGGCGTGTATCTACATGAAAATCAGCCCCTCACAGTGGCCCAAGGGCATGTCATCACCCAGTGGACTCAACCTGCAGTATCCCCATGATAAAAAATCGCTAAGAAATAGAGCATACTTAAAATCATTTGCCTTTCATGTCTCTTGTATCCTGTTATGTTAAATGTGCGTGATTGGCAGGCAGCTTCTGATAAGAGAGTGATGATGATGAAGACAATTATCTGATGGTGTTGATTCATTTTGAATTTTAGAAAGTCTGGTATCTGTCGCCTCTTTGGGTCTTTTTAAAATTGCTCTCATCAAGTAAGCGGGCTGCGTGATGGTGTTTCTGTTTGTCCATTCACTTTGTACAGTTAAAGCCTAGTTTTAGTTCATTACTGTAAACTGATGCCTTGAAAGAAACTAAGTGTGACCAGAATGGTTTGTTTTTTTATTACTTTGACTTTTTGTATTGTCCCCACCCAAACTAATAAATACTCAAGTAGAAGATGGTTTGTTTTTGCCCGTTACCTGGGAGCCTCACTCATGCGAATTAACTAGATTGAATGTGACATTTTATCTACTTACATCATAAAACTGCAGATATATTTTATTTTTATTTTTTTTACATAAAGAATTGATGCTCCATCATGCAATGACCTGCAGTCAGATTAATTGTGGTAAAAATTCATAGATGAGAAGAAATCTGCATATCCTTCTGGAGATAAACCTCTCAACTGCATTCCCAGTTTGTCATTGCATTTAAGGTAATATGGTGTTAAGAGTTTTAATTACATGGTCACAGAGGTGTGCAACTGTAGCATTCTGGGTTGTTGACAAAAAGCACTCAGTGAGCGTGTTACCTTTGTTGAAGGTCTGGTGCATTTAGTTTTGCTCTTCTAAATAAATGCTAGAATATGTGCTGTGAGCAGTCTGACTTCCTGTTATGAAGCTTCCAGTTGATCAAACTCTTGATCCTTTTTCTTTATCCTAATAGCCTGGATGAATCTAGAAGGACAGTGTAAATGTTCATGTGGATATCAGAAACGAGATATGACCTCCACCCCATCTTTTAAAATAAACTTCTCTTATAATAGATGGTTTTTCGGTGTCTGTTTTTGATGCATTAAAAGAGTTTGAATTATCATTTAATAATAATCAATCATTAGTAAAGTTACCAGTATGATGAATTCATTTCTCATTAATAATCTTATGTCTGCATTTCATCAGTTGCACAAAAGCCGATGATTCTGGGCTGTATATAATATGTGTATAATCAAATGACAAAACACCTTAAAATGAACAGCAAATTCATAAATATTGACGTAACAATAGATTTCTATTTTCAAACATACTTTTTAAAAATTGTACAGTCTATGGCATAAACTGACAAAAGGTTTCAAGGAGGGAGAAATAACCATTGCAAAATCAAAATTTCCCATTTTTAAAGATTACATCTTTCCCTCAGCAACAAAACTGCACAGCTCTGAACATTATAGTATAAACAGAGATAAATTAGAGTAACAATTGTTCTTTTTGTCTGACAGGAATGACCAGCTCCTACAACGTGACACACCATAAAAGCAAAAACATCCTAAGTGCAACCTGTCACCAGAACATTGGTTTGTTTTTATGAATGAAGCACTACAAAGACACTCACAGGTCATATGTGAGCCAAATGAAGCAAACCATCCCACAGTGTCTATTATATGTGCTTTTTCCCATTTTCCAGCTGTACACGCTTTGCATGCTCCACCGTCTTCTTGTCATTTTCTAGCTTGAAAAGTGCTTGGATATCAAGCATGGCCTTCCTAATGTGCTGACCAAACCGGTATGAGTCCTGCAGGTCACACAGAAAGGCAATAACACATACAGTGAGAGAGAGAAACAGAAAAAGTGTTGAGTTTTGAAAGATAGCATGGATGATATACAGATGGATCTATAAAAAGCATTGATCTTATTTTGTGCTCTTACTGTGTCAGGGCTAGAGAACTTGCTCGAGATGTGGAATGTGATGAGGTTTTCCCCAACAATTATATAAGACACTCCATAACCGTCATCAGCCACCTGGGGTTAGACAGGAAATTCTGTTATATTACTGTCCAAAACTCTCCGAGATCAGGGCACAGGGAGGAGCGTTATGACTGTGCACATCTCTAAAATAAAACAGTAATAAATCAACTCACTGGGCCAAATCCACCACCTGCACCCACATATTTAGGGAACTTGTTAATGTCAACTAAATTGAGCTGCTGCTGTGGAGTCTGGCTGGTTGACAACTTCCAGGGCTCTGAAAGCACCTAGAAGCAAAGACATTGAATGTTGTATGGAAAAGGGCACATAAGAAACATGTGAATCAGAAACCAACACAATGATGAATGAGAGACAATAGGTGATTATAAGTCTAACCTTCTTAAGAAATCGTGAGTCAACACCAAGGTACTTGGACACTATGTAGAGACAGAAGAGGTGACGGTCGATACCAGAACCAGTCATGGCCAGACGATACATGTTTTGATGCTTATCTGCCGCCTTTCGAAACAGGGCAAGTCTCTGGGCATTCTGATCACAAAAACAACCAACACAAAAGAATAGCATCCAGTTTCACACAGATGTCATATCACAGTGACCTTATTTCTGTTAACGTGAGGGTCAATTTAACAGAACACCAGGGAGTTCAGAGTCCAAGGCACTGACATGCAGAGACACATTGCCCATAGGTCTTAGTGACCAAGTCCTAAGCGGCACAATGTGACCTCTCGAAATCGGACCTTGAATACTTGCAGCAAGTCTTGACAGACACACCACGTCACGTCACTGTGAGCCTGGTAATGCACACATTTGCCACCAGATACTTCCAAAGTCTAATTATTCTACAAAAAAGGATATCGATTTATTCCAGTAAAGGGTTTTAATATCTTCAACCCTGCTGGACCCAGCTGGGTCGTTTTTTTATAGGGTGCCATTTGGACTTCATTACTTGGGATAAATAATTAGTTGATTTACCTATATTTTAAAGTTCTATAATATAAAGGATATATCGAACTTTATGAAAAAGATATTAGTCGAGCTCAGGCACCTTTATTGTATTAAATTTATATATATTAACAACATGCGAGACATGTCCACCTTGTTAAGGACTCAGACATAACTGTTTAAAGCAGAAATAAAGGATATACATGGTATCGTCAATACCAGCCTGGGTATTACTTGGAAAGTAATTAGTTACACTACTAGTTAATGAGAAAAGTAAAACTGACAGTAACTTAACACCCAACACTGAGTATGAGACATCATGTAGCACTTCATTTCTCGATGTGGCTGTTGTTTAGTAATGAACAATTAACAATAATATTCAAAAAACATGGTTTTATTGAATAATTAAGTAAATATAATTTATTAATATAGCTACATAAAGAAACCTAATTTCTTGACTGGCAACTCTCTGCTATCTCATAGACGACATCTTGTCCTGGTTCAGGCACCACAGCTATACTACACCATTGGATGTGGAGGGAGATGCAATTCGCAACCCTCACCACTAGATGTCACTAAAACTTACACACTCAACCTTTAATGTCTCTCTTTTTACCATAACAAAAAAGAAAATGAAATATTTATTAATGACAGAAATTCAAACAAATTATTTTCTCACATATTGATCATTATGAAATAAATAAATAAATAAAAACAACAACCCACTGTCTGTTTGGAAACAGTGAGTAGCTTACCTCAGCCTGCATGTAAGTTACAGACAATATTAAAATAATCCAGTTTAATACGTCCATTTAGATTGAATTATGGCCATTAAATGACATCTATAGATATGTGCTAATGTTAAGAGAATTTTATCTCTTAATTTTACAATAAAAATACATTGAGACTGTAAAATATTGCCTTAAGGGCTTTTTTTATTGTGGCTTTTAATCTTGTATCAAAAATTGAACTGCATACTGAATGCAGACTTGCATGTACAAATCACCAGCAGTAAATATTGTGCTAGTACTAGTATTGAACTACAAGAAGCAAGACAGTTACAAGCCTTTAATTAGAGTTATGTATAAGTTTTTGACGGGACAGTTGCGCAAAGGGGGCCCAGTTAGATGTTTTTGTCATGGGGCCCAAAATTCCTGGCGGCGCCCCTGCCACTACTACAAATAGGTTCCGCAGGATATAAGAAAAGGAGAACAAGGATGGAAGGAGAAATGCATATTTAACAGACTTCTGTGGTCTTGTGTTTTCCCAGTTTATTTCAAGTATTTCTGTGTGTTTGTGTATTCTGCTTACTGTTGCACCTGCATCCTCCATGGCTCTGACAAATGCAACAGCCTCAGAAGTGCAGGATCGTACCGTTTCCGTCCGACCGTCTCTGAACATACGAGTCATTGATGACTCGTACGTCAGACAGAAAACACCCTGGTCCTATAAAGCAGGTGGTTTGAAGTCATTCAGTGATGGTGGATGATACAATTAAACATAAAAAAAACAACAAACAATAATGTCAGTAATGTCATTCCAGAGACAGGACGGTGGATGATTGCAGCCTACCCTGAACTGTGCCAGCTGCAGGGCCAGCTGAATAAAGGCATCGGGGCTGGTCCTGCACTTCTTGATCAGTCCTTTCCCAAACTCACTGAACAGACAGCCATGGAAGTCCACGTCATCAGCTATCTGCTTGGCTGATAGGTATGAAGTCTCAATTACATCTTGGCACTAAGAGAGGGCAAAACAGAAAGAAATCCTGATTCATTTTGTGATAAAAATGCAGCTGAAATGCCATTAAATGCAAATCATACAGGTCAATGGCAGTGCATGATGGAAGGGTCTACTCTACCTCCTTTGGAATCTGCCACTGTAGTCGAGTGGGATAAGGCAGGCCTTTGTTCACATCCCCTTTGCAGTGTCCCTCCTCTGTGTAGCCAAGGTGGAAGCAGTCTGTTGCAAGGACATACTAAACACACACAAACTTTTAATCAATTTTAATCATCCATCCATCATCAACCCCTTATCCTGTGTACAGGGTTGCGGGAGCCAATCCCAGCTTACATCGGGCAAAAGGCAGGGTACACCCTGGACAGGTCACCAGTCCATCTCAGGGCCACACATAGACAAACAACGAGTCACTCTCATACCTAAGGACAATTTCGAGTCACCAATTAACCTAGCCTGCATGTCTTTGGATGGTGGGAGGAAACCGGAGCACCCGGAGAGAACCCACGCAGACACAGGGAGAACATGCAAACTCCACACAGAAAGGCTGGGGTAACTGGGGTTTGAACCCACAACATTCTTGCTGTGAGGTAACAGTGCTAACCACTGCACCACCACGCCGCCCAATTAATTAGAAATACAATATCAGCACACATGGTATACCTCCCACATATGTCCTACAATTGGTGCATCAGCCCAAGAATGTTCAGCATTTACACCAATTTTTCCATTCGGATAAGAGATCAAGGTGAAAGACTTGTCAAACCACCTGTGAAAAAAGTAAGAAAATCTTTTTAGGGAAAAAAAACCACTAAAAGTCTAACTAGTGCTGCATTCAAAAGCAGAAACCTTCACTTGACTTCTCTGCCTACCTGTCGTAACATTTTCCATGAAGCAGGGACTTGGCGTAACTGTCAAGTGAACCATTCTTTGCAGGGTCATAACCCTGCGGCTCGTCATCTAGTGCCAGGAAGAAGGCAGCTGACTCAATGGAGTCCAAGGACACTTTGTTCACTCCCTGGTTGAAATATTTAATCCGAGCCCGAGCCCATGGAACTCTAGAAGAGGATGTGAGTAATTAACAAAGAAAACAAATTTCCATCTTCTTTTTCGTGTCTATGTACAAATGTGTCCTGTGCATGTGTGTGATTGTGTACCTGTTTCCCGCAGTCAAGGCAGCTAATTTGAGTTCTCCTGGCTGGGGTTCTGATGTATCATTGAGGATCCTTTGAAACTGTGTCTCAAGTTCACTGGGTAAGAGGTGGCGCCCTCCAGTGTACAGCCACACTTGAAAGAGACGGCCCTTGTGGTAAACGACCAGGTGCTTACGGTCAGTCAGGTGCTGTACAATATCTGCAGGGAAGGGCCAGCATGTAAAGGCAGGGTGTTTGGACAAAGGATAGAATAAAGGGAAAGGTGCAGACACCTAATCTCAAAGATAAAAAGAATATCATTAGAAGTATAATCACAAGAACTAGCATAAACATTTTGGAAAAACAGATGGATGAATGCTCCCCTTTAATCTTCATACCTAATCCTGAGTGCCTGCCGTACACTTGTTAGAGGGTAAATCAGTATTGGAACACATTTGACTGATTTAGTGATGTCAAAGCAGCATATTTAACTTTTAACACCTCATAGAAAACACATGCCGTGACATCAAGTTTCAAACCAGGACAGCAGGTGCCGTCTGCCCTATGTGTTTGAGGGTTGGTATACCTTTTAAACTGTACAGACCCAAGCAGTTCCTCACCTGTTTCAATCCCAGGAATGCGGGTGGTGTTAAAGATCCTCTCCATCTGAGTGGAACACATAGGAACAGTCCCCACAGCCCTCAGCTGGGAGGAAGCAAAAAATGAAATCATAGGTAAGTTTAACCTAGTTGGGAAAGAAGATGAATAGATTTAAATAAGCAGAAAGCTTCAATGTTTAAGCTCAGGCTAGAGTGAAGATAGAGGGTAGACAATGAGAAGAATGACAGATAGGAAGAGAAGAATAAAATATGTGTGGGTTTACAGGGGGTAGGCTCCAACCTAAGTGGGGGATTGGGGTTAGAGAAGAGTCGTTGAAAAGTCATGGCAAACATTACCGGTGCGTGTTCACCACGTTCTAGCTTGCGTCTGTACTGCAGCATGGCATGAACCACATTCCCTGCCCGTGCAGCCTGTCGGTGCGTTGGGGTCACATACAAGAGGTCCTTTGCATAAATACATTCACCACACAAAAAAAGCAGACATATCAAGTCAACACAATTAGACAGAAAGCAGATTACAAATAGTGAGGTGAAGTTTCAAGAAACAAAGGAATTTTTATTTGTTTAGTACTTCTTGTTAAAAAAAAAAAATAGCACTCATCTCCCAACTGTTTGTCTCATTTCTGTATTGGTATAGTAAAAAACATAACTAATGTACTCCACTGGTATAACAAGCCAACAATCTATCTTACCATTATATAGAAGTTACTGTTCACCATGATAGGACTCCTGCCCCTGAGGTAGATGTACTCCTCCCACCAGTCACTTACCTAGAGAAGATTATTATTATTATTATTATTATATATTGCATCTTAGCTGAATTTGAGTTGAGTTGAGTATGCTTATAAATGTGAGTATTGTTTTAGAGGTTGCACAAACAAATTTTGTTGTATGGTTTTACTGTACAATGACAATTAAAGTTTATTCTATTTTATTCTATTCTATCAGTGTTGTGTCGCTTGTAAACAACACTCACATAATTTGTTGCCCACCAGGATTTTAGGATTAGGTATCTCTGCAGCTGGGCTGCTTCGGAATCTTTAAATTCATTGGCCAAAATCTCCATTTGGTTGTACTGTTCACTGTCCAGCAGAGGAAGGACCGACTCAAGGTACTGTGGGAAAAACATGGTGTGGGATGTGCGGACAACAGATCAGAAACACAGCAGATATAATAGAGCAGGTGAGTTACATAACAACATCCAGCACATACTACTGTACTTCTGTATCTTTCACAGGGTGCAAGAAAGCCGCAAGAACAGTAGATGGTGGTGTAGTCCAACTATGTCTGTGTGGTCTAACAAGCTACATTCATCAAATGGTTAGAAAAGGACATAAAATATACACTGCTCAAAAAAATAAAGGGAACACTAAAATAACACATCCTAGATCTGAATGAATGAAATAATCTCATTAAATACTCCTTTCTTTACATAGTTGAATGTGCTGACAACAAAATCACACAAAAATTATCAATGGAAATCACATTTATCAACCCATGGAGGTCTGGATTTGGAGTCACACTCAAAATCAATGTGGAAAACCACACTACAGGCCGATCCTACTTTGATGTAATGTCCTCAAAACAAGTGTGGCCTCCACGTGCCTGTATGACCTCCCTACAACGCCTGGGCATGCTCCTAATGAGGTGGTGGATGGTCTCCTGAGGGATCTCCTCCCAGACCTGGACTAAAGCATCCGCCAACTCCTGGACAGTCTGTGGTGCAACGTGGCGTTGGTGGATGGAGCGAGACATGATGTCCCAGATGTGCTCAATTGGATTCAGGTCTGGGGAACGGGCGGGCCAGTCCATAGCATCAATGCCTTCCTCTTGCAGGAACTGCTGACACACTCCAGCTACATGAGGTCTAGCATTGTGTTCCATTAGGAGGAACCCAGGGCCAACCGCACCAGCATATGGTCTCACAAGGGGTCTGAGCAGTCAGGCTCTGGCAAGCACATGGAGGGCTGTGCGGCCCCCCAAAGAAATGCCACCCCACACCATTACTGACCCACCGCCAAACCGGTCATGCTGGAGGATGTTGCAGGCAGCAGAAGGTTCTCCACGGCGTCTCCAGACTCTGTCACGTCTGTCACATGTGCTCAGTGTGAACCTGCTTTCATCTGTGAAGAGCACAGGGCGCCAGTGGCGAATTTGCCAATCTTGGTGTTCTCTGCCAAATGCCAAACGTCCTGCACGGTGTTGGGCTGTAAGCACAACCCCCACCTGTGGACATCGGGCCCTCATAACAACCTTATGGAGTCTGTTTCTGTTTGAGCAGACACATGCACATTTGTGGCCTGCTGGAGGTCATTTTGCAGGGCTGTGGCAGTGCTCCTCCTGCTCCTCCTTGCACAAAGGCAGAGGTAGCGGTCCTGCTGCTGGGTTGTTGCCCTCCTACGGCCTCCTCCACGTCTCCTGATGTACTGGCCTGTCTCCTGGTAGTGCCTCCATGCTCTGGACACTACGCTGACAGACACAGCAAACCTTCTTGCCACAGCTCGCATTGATGTGCCATCCTGGATGAGCTGCACTACCTGAGCCACTTGTGTGGGTTGTAGACTCCGTCTCATGCTACCACTAGAGTGAAAGCACCTCCAGCATTCAAAAGTGACCAAAACATCAGCCAGGAAGCATAGGAACTGAGAAGTGGTCTGTGGTCACCACCTGCAGAAGCACTCCTTTATTGGGGGTGTCTTGCTAATTGCCTATAATTTCCACCTGTTGTCTATTCCATTTGCACAACAGCATGTGAAACTGATTGTCAATCAGTGTTGCTTCCTAAGTGGACAGTTTGATTTCACAGGAGTGTGATTGACTTGGAGTTACATT
>NC_060171.1:19919708-19936562 GCF_021292245.1 Micropterus dolomieu | reverse complement strand
CGGCCTCCTCCACGTCTCCTGATGTACTGGCCTGTCTCCTGGTAGTGCCTCCATGCTCTGGACACTACGCTGACAGACACAGCAAACCTTCTTGCCACAGCTCGCATTGATGTGCCATCCTGGATGAGCTGCACTACCTGAGCCACTTGTGTGGGTTGTAGACTCCGTCTCATGCTACCACTAGAGTGAAAGCACCTCCAGCATTCAAAAGTGACCAAAACATCAGCCAGGAAGCATAGGAACTGAGAAGTGGTCTGTGGTCACCACCTGCAGAAGCACTCCTTTATTGGGGGTGTCTTGCTAATTGCCTATAATTTCCACCTGTTGTCTATTCCATTTGCACAACAGCATGTGAAACTGATTGTCAATCAGTGTTGCTTCCTAAGTGGACAGTTTGATTTCACAGGAGTGTGATTGACTTGGAGTTACATTGTGTTGTTCAAGTGTTCCCTTTATTTTTTTGAGCAGTGTAGATATGATTACAGTTGGTTTTCTACCAGTCTGGATTCCTTCTACCCCTGCGTGTCAGGCATTTACCCAGTAAGTCCAATCACAGCTTGACATGTTTCAAGGATTTCATAACAATAAACTGACTTGTCAAAGTGCACAAGAGTTTGTTACCAAAATCCCCAAACTCCACATGTAGGTGTATTTAACATGTTTCTAAAAGAAACTATCAGGCCACATTCACTTGTGTGTTTGTGGTCATGGAAGGTCAATGCTGTATAATTACAAACCCTGCGAATTGTATCATCCACACTCGGCACAGGGAGCCTGGGTAAGGAGGCCTGAAAACTGTAGAGCAGTGGTCTGCGCCCAGAGAACATCTTCACCAGGCTCTGGTAACAAACAACACCCAAAACATAACACAAATACAGTATACAAGATGAACTTTAATAACAGATCCTAACAAGAATCAACCATACCCTCTGCACTTAGTTAGGGACACGAAGATTAAAAAGATAGTGTACTGGCAGCCAGACAATTTAATGACGCACAAAACACAAAGATTGAGAAGACAGAGTGAGTGAAAGACAGAAGGAAAAACGTACCAGCCACACTTTGGTTGACGTGCTCATTTTTCCATGGGATTCAAAAATCCATCCATGGTAGGAGAGTAGAGCTTTGAGAGTGTATCTCAAGAGATAGATGAGGAACACCCATAGTCCAGTGGCAAAAATTATGGTACTCAGCACCGCTCGGGTCTGCACTGACATATAGTCTCTGCTCAGAAAAGGCAAAAGCCTTTGTCAACAACAGGATAACAGATGAAATCCTGCAGAAAATTTAGTTTTTAGATAGCTGACTTATGAATAGCTCATCTAAGCAAACCTAAAGGTCCATTAGAATACTTAAAACCTAAACCACAACAAGGAAGGACATGATACACACTGCAGTAGATATCTGACCTGTGTGGTAGGTTTTCCTTGATTGTGTCAATCATTCCTAGAGAGGGGTCTATGCGGATGTACAAGGAACTCATCATGGCAATCACAACTATCAGCCAACTGGACGGACTGGCAGGATAGACTCCAGCCAATACACCATTCTGGAAATGAAAAGCAACAATATTCAATATTAACACAAGATTAATCTTAATCATTTATGTTCTGTTTAGACAATGTGAAGGAAAATGCATAACTATTATAATACCTTAAAAGATCTTTAATGAAAGCTTGTTAGTGATCTTGTTTAGTGGCACCACATTTTTGTACCTTGAATTGAATGGCTCGCTTCTTCCATGCTGTCACTCCTGACAGGTAGATGGTTTTGATGACCTCTTGGCTCAGTTTAAGGTCCACACCATCTGGGCGCACTGTGAACTGGAAGCCCACCGCCTGATGTGCCTCAGCCATCTCTGAATAACACTGGTGTGGAAATCAAAGTGGAATGTTTTAAGTCATCAGCAGAAAAGCTTGTGTGGTCAATATGTCTTTCAGAATTTTAGATTTTGAAATAAAAATAAAATAATCTATTTTCAGGTCCATCTTTCAAGTCATTTTAAAGTGTTAGGTGCTTTCAGTTTCATCTGTGTCATAATCTTGCTTTTGTGTTAGCCCTTCTAATATTTAAAGATGAGATAGCACACTCTTATTCCTATACATTCCCCAAGTGCTGCAAAGACCCCCATTTCCACAGAGCCATGTACAATTTTAGATTCCTTTTGTAATTTATTTACTTTACTAATATACCATTTTCATAAAGAGTAAGTTTAAGAAAAGTTACAGTTTGTCTGAAGTGTTTGCTCATAATGTGACAGGGAAGGCCACTGATATGCCATTCACAGATGTCAGCAAGAAAAAATGTCAGTCATTGTCTGTTATATGCAATGGCCTTGGCAATTCTAGACAAAAATGTTTGGAGTTCACAAACCACTCCATGTAATGGCCAGGGTGACAGGTCTAGGATTTCTTTTTCCATGTCATATGACTGAACAGTCACCAAGTGGGACAAAGTTCAATGGCCAGATATAGCAGTGCACCGGCTGAACATGTGCGCAAGCCTCAGATGGGCATGAAAATATAAACACAGAGTACAACCAACAGAGATGAATGCTAAACCCTTTGGTATTATAGAATGCTGTGAGAATCTTCCGGACAAGCTGAAGGCCAGAATTCATTTTACTATACAACTGAACAAAGAGCAAACATTTATTTTTCAGCACTTGACCGTGTCATTGAACTTCCCCTTCATGATTTCCACCTGATTTTTTTTTTTTTTTTTTTTTACATACATGACTGAACACAACAAAAAACACACAGATTTTGATAATGTAGTATTTTCCCCCTAAGAAAATCTATCTATGTAGATCAAATGAATTATTAATTAATAAAAAAAAACTGTTTACACTACTATCATAAAAAACATCTGCAGCTAACACAACTACATGCAGAACTGAACAAGAATTACAAATACAAGGCAGAACATACTTTACCTTTGTCGGACCAGAGTCAGTGTAATCCGCTCAGGCACAGCAAAGCTGTGACTTTGGTTTGAGGCAGTGAGGCAGTGAGGCAGTGAAATTCCTTTGTACTCAGGCTTGTGTGATCTGTGTGACTTCTGTGCCCTTCATCTGGCTTTCCTCAGGTAGTGAGATCAGAACTGTAGTATCCTGTGCTTTCCAACCCTACCTCTCCTCCCCCTTCTCAACACCACTCTCTCTCTCTCCCTCTTTCTGCCTCTTTCTCTCTCACCTATGACAGGCTCCTTTTTGTAACAAGACACCAAACATAGACAGAGCCTAACCTCATGTGCTCTGCTATGTCTCTGATTCTGCTGCAGTGCTGTATTAGGATTTAACATTTCTTTGTCAATGAATGAGAGTGCAAGAAGTATTTATTTGTGAAAATAAAAAATATAACAGTGTGATAAGTATAACAGCATACAACCCTCAGAATATTATCAGCAGATTCAAGCATGAATTAGCCTAAAATAAAAGGCTTAGAAAATATACGTTAATGTAAACAACAAACAAAGAAATAAACAGTCTTGGACTTTGTCTTCCATGTCAGGATACCCCATGTAGATCCTTATTCATGAATAACCTTTATTAACCACGAAATAAACCCATTGAAATATTGAATCTGACATACAAGGGAGAACAGCAGAAACTATACAGAATAGACAGGTACACACACAGCACCAAGTTGATTTTCTTAGAAAAAAAAAAGTGTCTATAATAAAAAGCAAAGTCCAAACAGAATCACAGTTAAAAGCAATTATAATTTACGATAAAGTCAAGTTTTGAAGTTCTTTATCTTCTATAGTTACTCATTGCTTTAGGTGTAAGTCTAATCATAGTCTACCAAGCACACTTTAAACTAAAGGACTGAGATTTTAAACACAAGAGATAATCATAACCCACCATTGATAATTCACCCAGGGAGTGAATCTCCTTATTCTTGAGAAAGACTTGAGCAGTATTACATTCAGCCACAAAAATCACAAAATATGTACAGTACAGCAAAGAAGCTAACGATAACATTAATTGAAGTGAAGATAAAAGATAGCTTCATAGCGGGTGGAGATGGGTAGAGGAGGAAGAGCTCTGAGGGAGAGAGTTCGGAGATCCATCCTTGCAACAGTGTTGTGCTCTATACTTGGCATCAGGATCTGGTCACCTACAACTGTCCCTTGTCCTGCAAATGCCACTTTCTCAGCCCTCTGCACCTAAAAAGAAAAAAGTTCAAAATATTAGACAAGACGTCTTCGTGCTTCAGATCCTATTTATTGTTGATTCTTACCTGTGCCCACCTCCGGGACTGCACACAGAATGATGTCACCACATTCTCTGAGTTGTTTGTACCAATCACAAGCAGCCTATCAGTGGCACCCAGGAAGTAAAGAGTGGGGAGGTCTACATCTGCTCGGGTAAGGGTGGGAAGCAGTTCAGACCAGGAGTCTAATAGATGGAGAGAACACAGAAGCACCACCTGTCATATGGCTAAAATAGCATGTTAGGAAATGGTCTGAACTGTAGGTTAGAGCTTTCTGGGCTGTAAAAAAAAAAAAAAAAAAAACCAACACATTCCTCTTGCCAAACACGGCTATGCTGGTCTGCCTTACCTTGGACAGTGTTGTACTGCAGCAGCAGTTTCTCTCCAGTCCTCTGGATGCTCCCCAACACATAGAGACAGTGTCCAAGGCTGGTGACAAGGGGCACGTCATGGGACAAGGACATGGTGAACTGGAAGTCAGTCAGTGGCAGTGAGGAGACAAACCTAATGCAGATATTATATTCAGTCACTAGTACACCAACAAATACTTAAAGGATACTTTTCGGAAGGAGAAACATATCAATTAGAAAAAAAAACAGCTAAATTTATCAATCCAAAAACCTAGCCGAAAGACTGACAAAGAGGGCACAGACCTCCATGTGTCATCCCATGGATCATAGCGTTCCACAGCTGTATAGAGAGCCGTGCTGGAGTCCGGAGTCACAAGTGAGTCCAAATACCAGCCTCCCACAGCGTAAATACAGCCTTCACAGGCCACTGCACTGAAGTGCCTTCTGTGCTGTGGATGCAACAGATGGTGACAGTTTTCGTTAGTATTATACAAATGACTGATGAAGACAAGGCAAGACAAGTACTATTTTTGGTAAGACAGACAGGTCATCAGCTTGATTCACATGCTAGAAGACTCACCTTTATCAGAGGAGCTGTGGTGATCCACATATGAGTAAAGGGATTATACCTAAAGGAAGCCATCTTGAACTCCCAGCCTCTCTTCACACGCTGCCGGTAGCCTCCTATAATGTATAGGTAGTTATACAGGACCACTGTAGTGAAACACCACTTATCAGCCCTAAAAGGTAGCTCTGTAAGTGGATACCAGTCTCCGCTCTCCTCTGACCCTTCCAGGGTGAAGATATGTCGGGCACGTTCCGTTTCTGGGTCATTCCAAGAAGTCAGGTTCTCTTTCCTGAGGCTGCAGAGACGTCGGTCTCCTTGTGTCCTCAGGTTGACAACTTCGTTCTTCTCTTCATCATTCAGACACCTAACATATGAGTCAGATTTTGGGGCAAGAAAGAAACCTTTGGCAAATCCTGATTACACTTCAAAGATTTCATGTCATTTCATGCAATTATACCGTTAAGGTACAATGTGTAAGACCTGAGATTACTTGCCACCTGTCAAATTCATACTTCAAAAAATAGGGGACAGCACATCACATCTCAGGTTATAACTTCAGCTGACTGGCGTTAGCCAGAACCGAGCTGGGTGATGAGTTAACAAAGCAATTTGTCCATTGAATTCAGAAGGTGTACAGTTGTATTTTTCTGTCTGTAGTACAATTGGTGTAACAATATTTCCTTTCGTGACATTTTGTGAGTTTATTTGACAAAAAAAATTAAGACAGCTTGTGTAATCTAGCCTCGTGGCTTGCATACATCTCTCAGATGGAACAACAGGGGGCCTCTTAAGGCACAAAGTGGTATTACAATACAGCACAAGCTGGGGCTAGCTGGTTAGCATGTTAACTTATCTCTGCAACACAATACAAAGATGTATTTGACGTAGCGTCAGAACTGTTACATCTTCACATTCTGCCCATAATAGTAATTTTTTCAATGTTTTAAACTAAAATTCTTGCCATATCTTACACACTGTAGTCGTAAATGTTGCATACTTGATGAGGTCATGCAGCTCCAGCAGGTTTCTACTCAAGTAGGTGAACCCGGTCATCTTCAGCTCCACACAGCAGATCTCCTGAGCCAGACTCAGGTAGGACAAACAGTTAACTGGGCTGAGTTCCTCTTCCAGGACTGACAGACACTTTGAGAGGAAGGCCTCAGCCAGGAGATAGCTGCTGACCTCCAAAATGAGAAAGGGAAGAAAAAAGAGGTGGTATGCTGGTTTTGTGGTGAATTACAGCACTGAATATGCAAAGGACGGCATGAGATGTCGATTGGTATAAATAAAATACAGAGATATAAGTGTGCATACCTGGATGTATGTGCCCAACTCCTCCTGAGGGACTTTAAACTTATTATAGAAGAAGAACTCAAGGAGATTGTAGAAGACGGAGGAGGAGACATGGTCCAGGTGAATTAGGCTCTCTGCAGTCTCTCTCATTCTGGACTGGGACAAGGCGCGGAAGTATTCGCTGCACTCTGAGAGTCTCCTGAGGTCCACCTAAAAAATGATTAAACCAAAATTCCTGTGGACTCCAGTTAGCTTCTGATTAACCTGTACAGTTGTGTTTTGTTGTTTCACTTACATGAAATGCACATGTTCTGGTTTGGACTATAACCATGTATTCATCTCCATCTCCAAGGTGATATGTACGTAGGGCCTCATTGGTTTTCCACTCTTCTGAGTCTGCTTTGCATGATTCTCTATCTGTGATACCTGGGGACTCTATCAAATTGTTGGCTATTGGAAAAACTCCCCAAAGTCTCCTAAGGCCATATTTAAGCCATAAGCTTATCCACTCAAAGAATATCATAAAAAGTTGCCCGAGAGGATTCATCTCACTGACAGTTTTGTTTGGTTCTAAGTTTAGCCCATTAAAACAGTTTTAATACTGTCTGTGCCATATGTTATTTGATTGTTAAAACTCTGAAGATGCGATCCACAAGACTTCCAAACAGCCACTACAATGGAAAATAGACAGACCAGTCAGTTTAGTCCATGTTCCACTGGCTCGTCTCCTTTTCCCTGCTACAGCACCCGCAGTCACGTGCACTTTTATAGCCAAACAGTGAAGCAGCTAAGATGAAGGATTTAAGACGACATGCAGGCAGAAACAGCATGTTAAAGAAAACAGTGCAGTGCACCACAAGGCTATATCTTCAGAATTCCCATCTTTCTGCAACAGATCCAGTCGATTTAAAGTGTCTCTCGATCTTTTCTGGCTGGTCTATTCTTGGCACATGGAGGTGGGACAACAGTCAACCCTCTGGAATGAAACATGGTCTCCTTCACTCTGCTCTAGACGTCATCATGGGGCACTCAAGTTACATAGCAGTTATGTGCCCGTAATATGAGAATAACTTTGTAATTCCCAAAATGTATCAATACATTTGTTAAAATATCTTTTAAGACAAATACATAGTTAATGACAATAAAAACAATTTCACTGACATAGTTTCTAAACACATGTTTATTAGCTTTTAATTTCATTTTTAGTAGTGCAAAGAGGACCAACCACAACTAAACTGCTAGGATAATGATGCTTTTTAAAAAAAACCAAAACAAAAAAACCTCAATTCCTGCAAGTAGCTGGGGTGGAGAAATATTAATAATAAATAAAGAAATATTAAGAGATTCACTGATCCTGCTTTTCGATTTAGAATCGACACCCCTACATTCAAATAAGGTAAAGGGAAAGTCACACTGTGACTTTTCTAACTCAGACTTAAATTATTGTTGGATCTAATTTAGGCAATTCAGGTTGATGTGGTTGCATACATGTGCCAGATAGACATTTTTGTTACACAGGTAAGAATATTAACAGGTTAGTTCCAAGTTATGATTCTTGGCAAAACAAACAGAAAATGATCTGAATAATACATAAATGACGCAAGATTAAAATATGGACAAGTGCAGCAGAAATGTAGAGACTGATCCAAAACTACTATGTTCTAGTTAAATTAACAGTATTTAGGACTTCAGTGATGCTGTATAAAATATTAGAGATGCAACAACTGTGCTTCACAGCATGATGGTTCATGTCACAGCCTCACATGATGTGAAAACGGAATCGCGGGTGAAACACGAGTTGTGTTTTTTGCGCGATTAGAATGGTGAGAGAAGAAATAATCTACTAGAAATAAAGGTAATGTAGCCTATTCTTTCAAATAAAATATATAGTATACTGTAACCTGATGCAGTGTAGAAATATAGAAGTTATTTAACAGTCAGAGTTTTATTATGAACAAGCAATTGAATGGACCCCAGGAAGAATAGCAAAACGCTTATTCCATTAAAAAGAAGTTACTAAATGTTTGTGTATGCTGTCAATTATAGTTCTTAGAAAGAAGTATAATCAGATTCGGAAGGTCACACTTTAAATAAAAAAAGAAAATCAGAATAGGCCAAGGGAATTGGTGCATCTCTATAAAATGTCCTTTTGTAATAATTTGCTGAATGTATGTAAGCTTTGAACTTAAATTTACTGGACCACCATTAGAGAATAACCATTGTGAATTATGAACATGAGAAGAAAGAAATGAGGTAGAATGACTAAAAACACTAAGCAAAGTAAAACAAACAAAACAAAACAAAACATGTCCATGCTAAAATCAAGACTAATGGTTAAGTTTAACAAAATGACTAAGGCATTAATTCTCTGGCAAACCGCATTAGCCATTAGAATACCTAAACATCACATTGACTGAGTCCCTTAAAGAATAAACAACAACATTCATTGCTATAGAGCTACACCTGCTCTAAAATTCTTCAATAAAATTATTGGCTGCACTGTGTTCAAATATAAATGTCTACTTTTCATAAGCAGAGCTGCATAGAATCTCAACAGAGAAAGATTAGCTTGTAAATGATAAAGGACCAATAAACCATACATCACAATCCAATTAACATGGTGGAAATCAGGAGAAGAGCTTTTTTTGCTTGAAGTAGGCTTCAAAACGACACTGGGCATAGTCCTGCAAAACAAAACGGTTTACTATTGGGCGAGTTTACTCATATTTATTCTTAAATACATGAGTAACAAACATTACTGTGTGTATTGAAATAGATAGCATGCAGCCAGTGTTTGTATCAAACTCAAAAAGAACATGTGTCCTTACCATATATCCAAACTCAATCTTGGATATCTTTGCTTGAATGATCGACCACAGCCCCCAGAGGAAGTGTGATGCTAATGCATACCTACAAATCAAAACAAAAATGATGATGACAAAACAAAACCAGGTGCCTGTACTACAAAGCAGAATTTGACATTAGAGAGGTCACTTCAGGGTTACACCTGGGTTTTCACCTTGAATTATGTTTTTAGATTTTTTGTTTGCTCTTAAGTCCGTTTTACACAGCCTGTCGCGGCCATTAAAATAAATGGGTTTCATTTTTCCTATGTTGGGCTGAATATTATGGGTATATAGTTTGGTACTCAAATTAAGAATAGCCTAATATCAATTTGCTTATTATTTGAGCATTTTTTTAAGGGTATGAATGCTTTTTCATTTTGTTCGTACAATGTTTGGAACATTTTTGAAGTGATTCTTGAACAACTACTTCCAGTCCAGTGCCTGAGGGTTTCGCGCCAGTGTCGAAACACAACAGTCAAGCTGTAAGAATAAGGCTAAAATTGTCATAACGCCATAATAATACATCAATGCAACACATTTATAAGCCTGTTAACTTAGGCATTCATACAGTCAGTCATATAGATTTTTTGTTTTCCTGCATGCGGCAGCTGCTGTTGTGTTGCTTTTAGCCTGGATTATGTGTTCACAGGCATGCAAACTGGTCAGGGGTAAAAAAAAGGTGATAAGGATACGCAAGCAATTAAACATACAGAGACAGTATAAGAGGGGTCTGTTTAAGCTTACATGTTTGTATAGATAACTTGCAATCTTCTACTGCAACAAGAGAAATGTAACGACGTGCAAATTCATCACTTTGTGTTGAAAAGAAGTGGGGACATAAGGGCTCAGATTAGGGGTGTGACGATACACTTAGCTCAAGAGAGGATACTGGTGTCGCGAGAACAAGATGTGATGATATTTTAAAACTACTTTGTTGAAATCATCAATGCTGGAATGAGTTGGGGGGTCTTGGGGGCCTCCCTCAGAAAATTGTGAGCATTAAACACTTAGATGGCAGGTGACAATTGAAAATCTTAAAATATAAGAACGGAAAACTTGGCCAAAAAGAAACTTAAGTATTTTCTGCACAATTCAGGTAGGTGACCCATTTTGGTTTCAAAACAGTGAATTTCGCCGAAAGGTGAAGAGTTTGCATGCCTTGTTTAACTTCATTGTATTTGTCTAATATTATAGGTTGCGCTTCGTTTGTAAAATATGACACTCTGCTGCCAGTAGACTTGTTTATGTTTAGAACTGTTCATATGCTGCAGACACTGCCTCATTTATGTGATTGTGCTTATGGCTGGATTGGGAAACCCTGGGTTGATGTACCGAGTTTATAACCAGCGTTGTGTCACTGCTTATCCTGATCGCGATTGTCAGGGTTAGTCAATCCAGATAACGAAAAGATATCCTCTGTATGCTGAACTTGCTTCGTAGTGCAGACCCCAGGACATTGGTGATTCTGCTATAACATTTAATTATACAGATTCACCGCTGTTGTTATAACACCAAGTGTTACCTGTTGGCTTCAATTATCATGTCCTCTTCAACTTGTGTCTGGTCAATGGTAATGTTGGAGTATCTTCTCTGTTCTGCCAAATAGCCCCTGATAAAATGAAGCTGGGAAAAAAAGCTAAATTATTGTTTAATAAATGTAGTAAAATGATCACTTGTTGGTGATTTATTAAAGGGAAAATATGATTTAAATAATAAACCCCACAAGAAGACATATCTGACGGCAGGGTCCTGTAAGGGGAAAAAGTTAATTAACAGTTCCATTGATTGGATTGTGCACATGTGCAACAGCATCTGATGCAGCCCTCTCTTAAACTCAAGTTTTACCACTAGATGGTACTGTGTAACCACAACACTTCAAACATCTATTCCCTTTGGAGGTTACCTTCGATCTTGGGTTCAAACATCAGCACTGTAGTATAAAGTATCTGTCGGAGCTTCAAGGGAGAAGCGAGTACAACACTATTTAATTAACTATATCCAAATAGTAGAGTTTAAAATTGGGAACATTTGTATAGTTTTTTAAAGTTAAAATCATTGATCCTAAAACCTCAATACCATGTTTGTCTAATGCACTGAATGCTTTTAACTGCAAGTTGTCTTTCAATAAACAGCTGACCTCCACTCCACACTATCTGATCTTTTCTCTAATCTATAGCATACACTTAGGATTAAACTAAACTAAGTTTAAACTGTTGCAAGGTGCAAGGTTTGACTTTATAAATATTTCTCTGTAAATATTTCATTTGAGGTGTCTTATAATAACATTTTACCATTACAAAGGAGTTTTGCAATTCTATCCCAAGCATAAGAGTAAACTATATTAGTATTTAAGTCATTCAGTTTAAATTTGATTCTTGTGAGGCTCTAAGAGCAAGAATTTGGACAGTTTTCATTTAGCTGTAAGGTTTTGAGACTTGCCTGCTGCTCTCTGGTGGGATAGTTCTCCGGTGTGGCTTTGAAGAAGGGCCACTGGTTATAGGTATAGTCATACATCCACTCACAGAAATGGTTCCCAAAGTCAAAACCCCTGCATAAAAGAAAATATTCATATTAATGCAAAAGGATCCCAAACTAATTTTTAAATAAATGACTCATTGGATTTGCTAAAAACTAAATCAATCCCTTTACACTAAATGTATTAAGAGTTCACATATTACCTGTAATTGTAACTGCTGTACTCAAAGTCTATCAGCATGAGTCTGTCTGTTGAGGTGTGGTCCCGGTCTTCCAGCATCAGAATGTTACCTGTAGTGGCAAAACGAGGACGAAAAGGTTCGGACCACAGGATCACTTTGCATAACAAAGTGGTATTCTGTCATAGTGACAAGTATCTGAACTATTCAAACTGGTCGCTACACATTTGTGGTATGATGACTGGTTTAGTGTTGTAGTACTCAAGATTGGTCTTGGTCTCAAGACCATTTTTTGAAGGTCTTGAGTTTCAGATCAAAAATGACATGTGACATATATGATATATGCAATCAAACAGGAAAACCTTACGTTTGCACAAAACAATTGTACTTTGTTAGGTGGATGGTAAACCATGGAGGAGTGTTGAATAAAGATGGTTACATTGATTTCAGCTCTCAGTGTTTGTATGTGGGTGGTTTTGTGGGAATGTGGATTCTTCAGATCAATTTGAGAAGTGCCTATGATTTACATGTTCCACATTTTATCATGTGTGCGGCACTGGTCCTGGTCTTGACTCTGTCTCACCCTCCTTTGGTCTTGGTCTCGGTCTCAACCCCTCAAAGTCTTGGTCTTGTCTCGGTCTCAACACACTCTGGTCTTGATCATGACTTGGTCTTGGTTTGGGTGGCCTTGACTACAAAACGAGAGTGATCCATGTGTGTTTATATGTGTGTGCCCATGTGTGGGGTATTTATTGTCTAACAACTTCTTCAGCTACCACTATACTTCTGGACTCACATTTTCACAATAAAAAGAACTAATGTAGAATACATATATATGCTCAGTATTTGAGAAGTGTCTCATAAATAACACTAAATGCACAAAAGTATGTGGAAATTAGTAGTCGACCAATATGGGTTTTTTAATGGCCGATGCAAATATTTTGAGAGCAGGACGAACTATTGATATATGATGTTGCTACCAAAAAAAAAAAAAAAAAGTCATGTATAATTGCATTAGTCCATGCACTGTACAATCTAATTTACATGGTCAGCTTTTAACATCTTGCGGAGGGCTTCTCAGAGGAAGCGGAGACTGTTATTGCCCCGTAATAATGCACATGAGATATACATTGGTGTAATCTTGATTACATACCGGCATAATGTTGCCGGTATCTAAGGTGGTGGTCTGTTTTGTGAGACAGTCCCATTCATTAGAAACCTAAATCTCTGCCACCTCATCTACTTCAGAGGCGTGAGCTGTACCTATTAAAGCTAGGCAATAAAGCTAGGTAGACAATTTGTTTCAGCAGCATTTCTTTGTTATATTTTTTGAAAGTCTTTTTACTCCCCCGACACATAAGAATCTGGTAATTGGGCTGTTTAATAACCACACCCTAACCATCTTTATAATACTCTACTAGGCAATGTGACAGTGAAGCCATAGTGTCAGCACATATTAGAGGTGTGAGGATTAGGGGGCAATAAGAGGACAGGATAAGTTTTTACCTTCCTGGACGTCATTGTGGCAGAACACCACGGGCGATGGAGTCGCTGCCAGCAACGCACTGTGGTGGAGACAAGAGCCAGATGAACAGAGTAGGTGAAGAAAGAAAAAGGGAGAGGAGAGAAAGAGCTCGTCAGTGTTGCAGGCAGTGGAACTCGCACATTATTATTATTACTACTACTCGTCATTTATGAGAAATTAAGCCCAAAGAAAAGACATTCGGTTGAGTTATAAAATATAAAAGTGAAGAGCTCATAAAGGCAAGGCTACACTAAGGCAATGAGACCCAAACATTTCATGTTAACTCTCCACCGCAAGCAATGAATCACATTCATTTGAAATCCACCCCTCGGACAACATACATGGAACAATACATAGAGATAGACACCTCACTGTATTTATTAATGTTATTTCTTATTTTACTTTTAGTACTATTAGTTCTTAGTTTTATTTTATTCATTTAAATGTTTTTAAAGTAATGCTTATTTAAATTATTTCATATTCAGCACTTGCATTCGATTTATGACTTGTGCTATGCAAATAGTTTTTTAAAAGTTTTACTGATTCATATTCAACTATCCATATTTTGGTTTGATTATTTGTACTGGACATCAGGCATTTAAAG
Organism: Micropterus dolomieu; assembly: GCF_021292245.1. Taxonomy (NCBI): domain Eukaryota; kingdom Metazoa; phylum Chordata; class Actinopteri; order Centrarchiformes; family Centrarchidae; genus Micropterus; species Micropterus dolomieu. Next base: position 19,922,505 of record NC_060171.1, on the reverse strand, counting down.
TATGGAGGTATCATGGGTATATACCAAGCCATTCAACGCATTTATGTATAAACCCAGTCAGATTATCCAATATGTTTATAGTGTGTATGATTGTATGATCCAGAATTGCTCATTGCTTAATTGTCAAAACGAGTGTTCAACTCTCTAGAGGCTTGAGTATATAACTGAAATCTTGAATATACTGAGGGGATAATTCCTGAATGTGGAAAGAAAAAAAATCTCAACCTAGATGTCATTCTGACTGAACTGCCTGCAGCAGCCTAAGAACATAGTACCTTAAGTTCTTATATCTTAAGCAAAAGATTATCAACACAGATGAGATTGAGGACTTCAGATGACTGCAGCAGGCCAGAGGATTTCTGTGTATTGGCTGTTACATTTTATGTCAGTCTTGTGAGCCTGGTACATATCCACAAGATAACAAATGTGTTCATAGATAAAGACAATAAATACTGGGCTAATTCTCTATTGGCTATTGAGGTCAGACAGCCAGGAGGACTCAGCAGTGAAGTCGTGGAAGGACTGGGACAAAGGTCAGCCATTAGACTGGAAGCAACTATAGCCATTATAAACTTAATCATGTAACACATAATCAATACACATTTGCTGTCTGATATTGGGTTTGAGACTCCCCATGCTGACAGGTTTACTTTGTACCCTCAACAGCAAACAAGTAGGTCTGCACACACACCATTTAACCGTTTTATTGCTCTCCCGCATTCCTCTCACCATCTGGAACATGATGGTTAATTGTCCATTCTTGAGGTTTTTGGTGGGAGCCCTTAAATAGGAGTAGTTGTACAGGCTAAACTGCAACTCTGCCTAAAGTCTAGATGGAGATCACAGTAGGTAATATGAGACGGCGCTGACTAAACAACATGGAGTTGGCACTTGGCTTAGACAATAGTGATTGCATCAGAGTTCTGCTACTTGTTTCAAAGCCATTTTGAAACAGAGTGGAAAGCTTTGCACAGTCTCTCACTGACACTTGTGGGTACTGGAAGGAGGGGAGCGGGGATGCTAGAGGCTTTTTCCTTAACCCTACCTACCACAACATTAAGGCTTTATGTATACCACATGTATAAAGTCCCTCCAAGAAATGTACAAGATTTGGCCATTTGAGGCCTGTGCCACAACTCACTAGAGGCTGTCCAGCTCAGCAGGCAGGTCGAACTTCATCAGCTTCTTGTACTTCTTCACATGTGCTTCACGTACAAAATTAAGCTTCATCACTTGACCCATGTAACTAAAGGAGAAAAAGTACAGTACATTTAAAGTATTAAAAAACAGACCGTTCTAGTAGAAGAAAGAAAGTTATATCAGGGTGTCCTTACCGGTCAATGGTCCCAAACAGCCACTTAGGCTCTTTGTTAAATGGCATAACCATTTCATGAAAACATGCCAACTTGGTAGCAATTTCAGCTGAGATGGCTGGATCTGAAAGTTGATCTGTGCGCATGCGAGTATTCTGAGAAAACAAAGACACAGAGACATGACTACTACTGCAAATGCTTCTAGGTTAAGTAAGCACACTTAGGACCTTTAAATCTCCACAAAAAAGACTGTTTTACATTTACAACTAAATAGTATTGTAAAATTTTTCAAAGGAGCAATTATTATCTTGTAGTCACACCGCAAAAAAAATGTTTTCAAAAGAGTCTACACATGACCCTGGATGCTTTACACAATAAACATGATGAAGGTCAAGGACATGTGTCGCATTATTTCCACACACAGAAGTCATGAATGCACAATGGCTGAAGATGACCGCAGTGGGAAGCAGCAGAGGCGGTTCTAGACCAATTTTATTGAGGGGGCCAGACTGGGGCCAGTTGTTTTGTCAGAGGGCCACATTCAATCCAGGACAAAAGAGACAAAGGCAATGTTCAAGCTTTCAAAATGTCTTGTTTAGTATATAATGTAATGTTTTCAATAACTTACAGTTCTTTATTTTATAAAAAGGATTTTTCCAGTAACTTAGTTATAATATTAAATTACATTATTCAAAAAAACCCCGTTCCTGTTAACTTTAGCTCAAGTTACAGTGCATTCTTTGATGCAACACTTCTTTGTAAGGCTTAATGAACAGTATAAGCTCTAGTATACTAGACATTCTCTGGATCCCAGTTTGTATTTTGTATCCCAATATAACTTTTGCTAGGAATCCTCGGACCAATCCTCTTCACTTTATATATGCTTCCTTTAGGCAATATTATCAGGAAACATTCCATAAGCTTTCATTGTTATGCAGATGATACTCAGTTATATCTATCGATCAAGCCAGATGAAACTCATCAGTTAGCTAAACTTCAAATGTGCCTTCAGGATGTTAAAACCTGGATGACCCGTAATTTTCTCATGTTAAACTCAGATAAAACTCAAGTTATTGCTCTGGGGCCTAAGCACCTCCGTGACGCATTATCTAAAGATATAGTTTCCCTGGATGGCATCGCCCTGGCCTCCAGCACCACTGTGAGGAATCTTGGAGTTATCTTTGATCAGGACATGTCGTTTAAGTCTCACATTAAGCAAATTTCAAGGACCGCCTTTTTTCACCTACGTAATATTGCGAAAATCAGGAACATCCTGTCTAAAAATGATGCAGAAAAACTAGTCCATGCATTTGTTACTTCTAGGCTGGATTACTGCAATTCCTTATTATCAGGCTGCTCGAAAAAGTCCATTAAGACTCTTCAGCTGATCCAGAATGCTGCAGCACGTGTTCTGACAGGAACCAGGAAGAGAGATCACATTTCTCCTGTTTTAGCTTCTTTGCATTGGCTTCCAGTAAAATCCA
>NC_060171.1:19918677-19919608 GCF_021292245.1 Micropterus dolomieu | reverse complement strand
TGTCGTTTAAGTCTCACATTAAGCAAATTTCAAGGACCGCCTTTTTTCACCTACGTAATATTGCGAAAATCAGGAACATCCTGTCTAAAAATGATGCAGAAAAACTAGTCCATGCATTTGTTACTTCTAGGCTGGATTACTGCAATTCCTTATTATCAGGCTGCTCGAAAAAGTCCATTAAGACTCTTCAGCTGATCCAGAATGCTGCAGCACGTGTTCTGACAGGAACCAGGAAGAGAGATCACATTTCTCCTGTTTTAGCTTCTTTGCATTGGCTTCCAGTAAAATCCAGAATAGAATTTAAAATCATTCTTCTTACCTACAAAGCTCTTAATGGTCAGGCACCATCTTATCTTAATGAGCTCATAGTACCTTACTACCCCACCAGAGCACTGCGCTCACAGAATGCAGGGTTACTTGTGGTTCCTAGAGTCTCCAAAAGTAGAATGGGAGCCAGAGCGTTCAGCTATCAAGCTCTTCTCCTGTGGAACCAGGTCCCAGTTTGGGTTCAGGAGGCAGACACCATCTCCATATTTAAGAGTAGGCTTAAGACTTTCCTCTTTGATAAAGCTTATAGTTAGGGCTGGCTCAGGTGAGTCCTGAACCATCCCTTAGTTATGCTGCTATAGGCCTAGGGAGATTTCCCATGATGCACTGAGCTCCTCTCTCCTCTACTTTCTCTCCCTCTGTATGCAACCTCATCCCATTATTGCATGTTACTAACACAACTTCTCCCCTTTCTGGTAGTCTTGTGCTTTCTCCTCCTATCACTTCCTGCAGGTTTTCTGACTCTGGAGCTGTGGCTGCGGGTCACCTGCTGCCCCTGTGTTCCTGCTCGACACACTCTGCTGCAACGACTATTGTTGCTAGTGTTATTGTTATTATAATTCTCTCTCTCTCTCTCTCTCTCTCTCTCTCTCTCTCTCTCTCT
>NC_060171.1:19917877-19918657 GCF_021292245.1 Micropterus dolomieu | reverse complement strand
CCTCTCTCCTCTACTTTCTCTCCCTCTGTATGCAACCTCATCCCATTATTGCATGTTACTAACACAACTTCTCCCCTTTCCGGTAGTCTTGTGCTTTCTCGTCTCTCTCCTCTCTCCTCCTATCACTTCCAGCAGGTTTTCTGGCTCTGGAGCTGTGGAGTCTGGAGCTGTGGCTGCGGGTCACCTGCTGCCCCTGTGTTCCTGCTCGACACCCTCTGCTGCAACGACTATTGTTGCTAGTGTTATTGTTATTATAATCATTAACATTACACTATTTCTCTCTCTCTCTATAAAATTGAACATCTCCATATTCACCCCTGTTATTAGTCCTGACGTGAAGTATACACAAAATTAAATACTTGACAGTGCATTATCTGTGCATTACGGATGGGGATACATATTTTGGCAGACTGCATGTCCAGCCTGGTAGGACCAGTAGGCTACTGCTGTTTAAATGCAATGTATTATTATATTGTTATGATAATAATTTACCCTTTAATGAGGGGGAAAAAAAATATTGTCTACAATGCTGCATTCAGTTTAATGTACATTTCGAGTCAAGTAGATTGAGGCGAGCAATGTGTTAAACTGATTACAGTGATGTTGATTTAACAGTGTCGATGGCGTGGTATTTGTAGGAGCAGCTTACTTGAAAAGGTGACAGCCTGTCTAGATCTAGCTTCAAAACCATAACTAAGTGATCAACTATGTGGTCAGTTATAACATCGTCAGACTATCACGAAATAAATGTTTGCTTTACGAGGGAAACTGAAACGGCTC
>NC_060171.1:19905410-19917857 GCF_021292245.1 Micropterus dolomieu | reverse complement strand
TCTCTCTCTCTCTCTCTCTCTCTCTCTCTCTCTCTCTCTCTCTCTCTCTCTCTCTCTCTCTCTCTCTCTCTCTCTCTCTCTCTCTCTCTCTCTCTTATTCACCCCTGTTATTAGTCCTGACGTGAAGTATACACAAAATTAAATACTTGACAGTGCATTACGGATGGGGATACATATTTTGGCAGACTGCATGTCCAGCCTGGTAGGACCAGTAGGCTACTGCTGTTTAAATGCAATGTATTATTATATTGTTATGATAATAATTTACCCTTTAATGAGGGGGAAAAAAATATTGTCTACAATATTTGCATTTAGTTTAATGTACATTTCGAGTCAAGTAGATTGAGGCGAGCAATGTGTTAAACTGATTACAGTGATGTTGATTTAACAGTGTCGATGGCGTGGTATTTGTAGGAGCAGCTTACTTGAAAAGGTGACAGCCTGTCTAGATCTAGCTTCAAAACCATAACTAAGTGATCAACTATGTGGTCAGTTATAACATCGTCAGACTATCACGAAATAAATGTTTGCTTTACGAGGGAAACTGAAACGGCTCATTTTGTTTAGACACTCTCAATTCAGTGCAATGAATAATACGAAGTTCAATAACCAGGCAACCCAGAACTGGGAAATTTTCGACCTCCAACTAGAAAACTACTGCAACGCCACTTGAAGTCTTGTGAAGTCGGAGAAAAAACATGTACCCCAACTTCACGAGTAGCAGCCGAATGACGTCACACAACAATGGCAGTTGTAAATGGCATTGTAAATCCTAAAAGATCCAACTAGTTGAGACACATTTGTTCTGCCTTTCACATCAGCCCCATATCGTCGCAAGGCAGATATATTACTATGATTATTGTAGACTTTTCGCTAAGGGGAGGGTCACAGGGGGGTCCAAGGTCTGTGTTACAGGGGCACTGGTCCCTGTTGGCTCCCCCCCAAAACCGCCACAGAGAGGCACACAGTGTGTGTATGTGTGCATCATACCGGAAGGTACTGTTCTAAGCGTCCCTCAGGGAAGATGCCGTAAAGTTTTGGCCCAAGAGTTCGTTCTGCCAGGATGGCAAACATCACGCTCTCCAACACCAGGGAGTCCACACCCTGCATCAAAGAAACACACACAGTCAGACACAGTATGATGCTGTTTTTGGTTTGCTTCCATGTAAGGGGCAATGGCACTGAAGAAGAAGAAGATACTTTATTGTCACATACACATAGCGAAATTCATTCTCTGCATTTAACCCATCCCTCGAGGGAACAGTGGGCAGTCGCTGTGCAGGGACCAACTCCATCAGTGTCCCGGTCAATTGCACTGACTGAAGAACTGTTGTTTTTGATGGTGGGGGAAACCGGAGCACCCGGAGGAAACCCACGCAGACACAGGGAGAACATGCAAACACTACTCAGAAAGGCCGGGACGACCGGGGTTTGAACCAGCGACCTTCTTGCTGTGAGACCACGGTGCAATCCACCGTGCCGCCCAAAAGGGAAGGGGCAGGGTACTTCTGTTCTCTGCATTTAACGCATCCTAATAAGGAGCAGTGGACTGCCATCGTACGACACCAGGGGTTCTAACAGACGGAGCTAATGCCGCCCCATCTGCTAAAGTAGATTGACTGAAACAATGGTATATCATTTTCTCTCCATGATTATTAAATATGTGCAGCCACAAACATTCATGGAGAAAATATACCTCACAAGAACCCCTACTAGACAGACCCACCTGTAAGATGGCACCATAGACTCTGAGGAGCACCTGGCGAGGTTCCTCTCCCTCAGAGCGCACATGGTCAGGCAAACAGCACAGGTACAGCAGATTACTCAGTCCACCACTGCAAAACAAAAACACCAGTGTTATCACATATGAGCACAGTTATCATGACCTCACGTCATAAATATTAGTCAGACAACACCCAAACATTTTGCTTAGAATACCTTTATGTTGCATTTACCCTTGCTGGCCATGCCTTCTGCCAGAATATAAAGGCAAAGTCAACTTCAAACAGTACAACACAGGTTTAGTTTAAGCATCTCTAAGTTGAGGGCTCCTTACAGAAATAAATGGTAACCCTATAGTGTAGCAGATATGCAGAATGGATATCACAAAGAGACAGAACATTTCAATAACAGCGAAAATACCTTTAGACAGTACTCATGGAGCCCAAAGAAACATTGCAGGGGTCACCATACTTCTGGTACACAAATTATATATTTCTTTCCCCTTGTGATATAGCCTACACAGATACATTCCCCTCTTTATCGCTATAAACCCTTCAAATGAAACTATCCAAGAAAGAAAGTCACCCTTTTGTTGAACTGCTCACAACTCAGGGCTATTTAACTTGCTGTGATCAAAAGCAGACATTATTTTAAAAGATCCCAAGACAAACGAGATGGGGAACCATTATCATCAGAGATGTAAAGATGAAACAATTAGTTACAGTGAGCTATGTGAATGATGTCATTACTGTAGACCATGGACGCTCAATAGCGGTCCCTACACATTAATGTTAGAGTTCAACATTTAAGTCTCTCTGTGTTTATGACAATGCTCTTACAGTTAGTTTATCCTCAGGACAGCCGACATTATTTACCTGACGATGCTGATTTGAAAATCATCCTCTTTGATGGTCTTCCACGACCCTGAGAGAAAGTCTCGGCACCAAGCAAACGCCCTGCCCCTCGTGTCCCGGTCAACCTCCTCGGTTCTCCCATCCCGGAAAGCCTCTGCCTCAGAGTCGTCATCACAGTTGGCCCCAAACAAGGGGCTATGGGCCCTCAACTTTCTCTCGTTAACGATAACCGTGCCTCCCACTCCTTTCTTCTCCGCCGGTGGACCCGTGTCTTCTGTTGTGACAGTATGAATGTTGCTGAAAAGCCCCGGTTTACCTGCTCTGTCCACGCCACAGCTGCTGCTGCTAATGTTACTGGTTATATTTCGACCCGACTGCATCGTGACTTTCCGGTCGAAGAGTAAAGACACAACGGTCTGAAATGTCGGTCTGACGCTGCAGGAGGGACTCGCTGGCAAACGCAGTTCGCCGGTAAAGCTAACGTTACTTAACTGGAAGAGCCAAACATGGCTGGACGGTCTCAATCGCGTGGGGGGCGGTTGATTACGACTATTAAAGTATATTCAGATTACTGTTTCACTTCCACGCACGCGCAGCAATCGATGATTTGGAGTGAGCCAGAGTGACGCCGCGTTCCAGACTGCTCGGAACTGGGAAACTATTTCTACATCAATTTATATGCAGAACAAGTTTTACTATTTGATAGTAGTAGGCCAATGTATTATTTTAATTTAATACTTTACTTTGCCTTTTAGTTTATGGTTTACCATTTACAATATGTGCTTCCATGGGAACTGCCATTGTTGTGTGACGTCTTTCGGCTGCTACTCGTGAAATCGGGGTACATATTTTTTCTCCGAGTTCACAAGTTGGAAATCCGATTTCAAGTGGCGTTCAATACTAGGCTACATTTTCTAGTTGGAGGTCGGAAATTTCCCCGTTCCGAGTTGCCTGGAACGCAGCATAGGGCTGAGCGGGCTGAGCCAGACAGGCGTATTCAAAAGTCCAATCACAATTCATTTCCGTGTTCACATGCTAAGCTCATTGGTCGTTACTAGGAGGTAACTTTACAAGTCATGCCGTGTTCTAGACTGCTCGGAATTAGGAAATATCCGAGTTTCAGAGCGTTCCAGGTGCCTGACGCTGAAAGTGAACGAAAGACATGACTGACTGTGACAAACTGTCAAGTGAACACCCAGTTGCACCCTCGGCACTGTCCTTGGTGTTAATTAAAATGATGGCCGTTTTAATGAAAACAATAGACTGAAGTGGTAATCCTCAAAAGACAGTAAATGTTGTAGATTATACTTCCTAATGTTTTCAAATGTTCTGGCGTTTTTAACATTTTACTGAATAACTCTTGTGAACAGAAGATTAGGCCTACTTTCAGAGATTATTTACTGTAATCAGCTATCTAATAACATTGGCAAAACAGTTCTATATCAGTTTGCATGCAGAAAAGGTTTTACTGTATGAAAGCATGAATTATTTTCATTTAAATACATGGAGATACACTTTATGTTGCCTTTCTGTTTATGTTTTATGTGTGCTTCCATGGGAGCTGCCATTGTTGTGTGACGTTATTCACCTGCTACTGGTGAAGTTGAGTGGTAGGGTGAATTCAGGTAATTCTATCTTGTGATCTCCTTAATTTCATAAATTTAAAAAAGTAACCCATCATACGATATATTTCTGAATTCCTCAAGATGTCTGCTTTTTTTATGTGAAGAAATTATTTTGACAAAGCTTGGTTCACCATTTTGTTGTAGTTGACACAAAACTCATTTTCAGGAACATGTTTGGTAATTTGGGACAGCATGTTTGGTAATTTGGGACACAGTTTTATTAGTGTACAACCTAGCCATTAACCCTATTGACATATTTCAAAAAGTATTTTAAACTTATTTCTTAACCATAAATAAAATAAAAATAAAATAAATATATGTCTCAAGTTACATGATGTTATGTATTAGCCTATCATTTGTTGTGATAGCTTAATTCATTATTACATCAGCAAATGTCAACAGGCTATAGACTTTTGATTAAGATGTTAAAATCATTAGAGACTCCAACATGTTGTCAAACATGTTTATTTTATTTTTTTATCTGTTTCTTGGTGCTATTCTATTCTGCAACAGACCTTAAATTCATCATAAGAATAAATCCACAGATCTAAATCAAGCTGAAGCCTATGTCATTTCTTTTAACTCTTGTTTTTTGGGATCAACTTCTTGTTTGATGCAGACCACACACCCCCATGTGATGACACATAAATTATGTCATGTGACTTTAGTTATGTGCATTCACAGCAAGGTCTTAGCACCAATAAGTTTGACTTAAACCTTTCAGGGGAAAAGAAAAAGGCTTTTTTCTTATGCTGTCCCAAATTACCTCATGTCCCAATATACCTGAATTCACCCTACATATTTTTTCTCCGAATTCACAAGTAGAAAATCCAACTTCAAGTGGCATTCTAGGGTAGTTATTCCAGTTAGAGGTCAGAAATTTCCAAGTTCCCAGTTGCCTGGAACGTAGCATGGGCATGGTGCTGAGCCAGAGCCAGACAACAACATGCTGTGTATTCAGGGCAATTGTAAGTTGCTGTCAAACCTGAGGTAAGTAAGACACATGTTGTTGTCAGACATCATTTACTCTTGAAGATATGTTTAACTTTACTGATATCCACAAGCCATGCTGTTCTTGTATAACACATCACAAACATGATATATTTAGCTTCCTGTATTCATCTTAGTCAAAAACACTTCAGACAAACACCATATTTGTGGTGAATATCATCAATGTGAATACTGTACAACTTCCTCTTTTTGGAGCAGCTCAGCTATGTTCACAATTATTTCCAGGAGAGGGTTGGAAACACACTCTGTGTTGCAGTGAATATACCCCTGTTCAAAATGTCTTGGTTGCAAATATGTAGATAAGGTGATATTAACAATAATGTACAAGCAAAACAAAACAAGATAGTAGGATCCAATACCTTTTCCTTGAGAAGCGTCATAACCTCTGGAACTGTAGCCCCTCCCTTTCTGGGATTGACAGCTCCAGTAGCTACAAAGATGAACATCTTGAAAATAAATCACTGTGGGTGTGCTGGGTACAACAGTTCTGATGAGGCACCCACAAGGACCAATATGGTCTGGTAATGGTCATCACGATAGGGTCAGCTATGACAAGCGGAGACTGTGCGGAACAGGGATTGAGTATGGTATAAAAAAAATTCTATATGCCTATCTCCAAGTCAGACCACTTACTCTTAGCCACGAATCCACAGTAGAAGACTCGGAGGGTATGGGTCAGAAGTTGCCCAGCATCTTCCAAGACTCAGCACAAGGTTGGGATCAGTCCTCTCCAGTATTTGGATGTGAATGTATACAGGATCCCTGAGCACCTTTGTGACGGGGTAGTCAGCATCCATGTAAAAGGAGCCGTGGGCCACCTTTTCTGCTCGAGAGTGACTACACAAAATACATGTCCGTTGGCCAACCTGAGCTTCACACGCAGGGGTCCAGGAGATGCAACTGGGGGTGATGGAGGAACCAGGGCAACCTCAATGACCAAAGTCAACATATCTACACAAAGATGAATACAAACCAAATTGAAAACAGTCAAATGAGTCACAGTGTTTACCATCATGACAATGCTGCAGAAAGTGGCAGGGAACTGGTAGATGGCAAAAGGTGATGTTGTGCCAACAGGATTGTAGTTTTGATCCTTTCAAAGGAAAGTAATTGTTGGGTAGTGTGGTGTTGCTGGCTACCACCACGATGAACTGGGTGCCCTGGGTGCACTGAAGAGTCACTGAGAACAACATATTATAAAGCATTACTCATGCTATACCATTTGAACACATTTAAGTCTGTCTTAAGTGTAGATTATTCATGTTGTCTTGTGAGGAATAAAGACATACTTACCAACTTTGCCATAATAGCACATGGGTCCATCAAAGCAGAAGTTTACTGTAGCAGATAAACTAGGAGCCCCACACTGTATCTTGTAGTAGTCAGCCACTTCACAAGTTTGAAATACTTGCTGCTGGGGCTGCTGAGGCTGATGGGGCTGCTGGGGAACCTGTGGTCTCTGAGGCTGCTTTGGTGGTTGTGATTGGTATTGTGGAGCCCGAAGCTGCTGATGTGGTGGTGGTAGTGGGTATTTCAGAGCTTGAGGCGGCTGCTGCTGCTGTTGCTGCTGCTGCTGCTGCTGATGTGGTGGTGGGTATTTCAGAGCCAGAGGTTGCTGAGGTGGTGGTGGGAATATTAGCTGATGAAATATTGAGCATCAGCCAGACAGCCAAGCAGGGAAGTGCTAGAAGAATACCACTCAACTTTAATGCCATGGCTTCACAGCACAAAGCGAGTAACAAAAGAATGGCAGATGCTGTGAAAAATGTAGTGCAAATATGTTGAGTTTTATAAGGTAGTGGTGATGATGACTTGTTGATAACCCACATCCTATTTCCTGCTCACGACTGCCAATCAAGTACTCCAATACTGGTTGGTCCGTTGTGATTTACTGAAGAGATTAGAGACCAAAAAAGTAAACTCAAAACTGCAATTTACTGCATTATCTACTAAGATGCATTACGAGATACTAACAGTTTACTTGATAATAAACATCCTTTTGCATATATACTAAAATGTAATGGCTAGTATTTCTCTCTAAATTCTAAGTCATGGTTGCCATAGGGAGCCCACTCAGTGGTATTGATTATAAATGAATTAATTCCAGCTTGTTTGAACAATTTCAAAACAAAACCTTCACAGGGTCTGTATGACCTACAACATGCAGGTCATGTTGTATTTGTGCAGCAGGGCAGGACAAAACAAATAGCTCTTCTTATCTTTAAGTTTATTTACAAAAACATTACAACATGATGAAGTCTAACCTCCTTGTATGAGAAAAAATTTAATTCCATTGAATTTGATGCAAGATACATACTGTATACTAGCAATTCGTTTATGACAAGTCAAAACATTTGTTTAAAATATGTACAGTCCAGTTTACCATAAATGCAACACAAACTGAATATATCCTAAATGTAGTTTATGATTTTAATTAAAGATATCTTTGTTATCCTTTTGGATATTTAAAACTTAGATATCAGTCAAATTTAAATTGCAGATAGGTTGAACTGGAGTTATTACTATAGGCAAAATTAAAAAGGGTATATGAATGAATATTAGCTTAGTATATTTTTTAATGATTGTGAGGAATTAAAGACATTATATTTAGTTTGATGATAGCTCCATTGTCAGAACAAATTAAGTGAACCTTTTTTTTGTCACAGAAAAAATATATGGGTTTCAAATAAATTAAGTCTGTTTATGTGTTCTTATTTGAAAAAAATAAATGTATAAAATAAAGGAAAGAAATAATTCTGTAAACCTTGTCCCTGCTCTGTATTGTGAAGGAGGTTTGAGAGATATGTTATAGTTTAAAGGGCAAACAAACAGTTGTCATGGACTCACTTAGCCCAAAATTCCTGTCAGGTGGTGAATAGAGTCTTCATTAGGTCACAACTGATTGGTGTTTTAAACTAAATATTAGCATTATTTTCTCCTTATATCTCTTTGCCTAAGAATCACTGGAGAACAACAGAAGCACAGAAGAGCATATTGAGGTTTTCTGGACTCACTGCAGGCAAAACTGACAAAACACCTGACGTGATTTGGTGGTTAAATCAGTTTGTCCTGGTTAGAGACATATTGATTTGCAGCCCTCCACAAAATGGACTTTGGCAAAATATAGAGTTTGACATGTCATGTTGAGGGCAGGTGGACCTAACCCATGGTCACTACTTTCTGAGTACATGTTTGCCATCTAGTCATGTTTTATTTTTCATTTGCTTGAAGAAAAGTGAATAGAAACTTTCTAATGACCCTTATGATGCTATTATTTCTTTCATTTAGTACATTGCCCTTAAGTTGATTTGTGAAAGCACAACACAGTACGTTGTTTTTTAAAAGACTATTTTTAGTCTACTTGTATTTTCTTGCCACAGTCACATTTTATGCATTTGAATAATAAATAATCTAAACTCAGCTGAAGATACCTAATCAGAGCTGTGGGCATCGCTTTTGTCAGCAGCTGATGTCATTGACTAAGGTGGATGCTTGTCAGGTCTGATTGGGAGAGGCCAACAGAAGGGGCGGAAATATAATTGAAGTAAACATGCTCACTGTATTATAAAGGTAGCTGCTCATTTCAACCAAACAGCACCTAGTGAACTGAATAGACCGCTCTTTGTTGTGAAGTCATGGTGATGAAGTGTACTGTTGTCAGCTTTGTGGCACTGGCCGTGCTCAGCAGCTTCTGTGATGCTCAGTGGAGAGAAGATGTTTACAGACCCTCACTACCTAAATACCCGAGGCCAGTACCACATGGGAAACCGGGACCCAGGACACCGGTGCCTATAGGTCTCCAACAGTCAAAGCAGACATTCGAGCAACCACTCACATGGAGATACCCTGAAGATCCGAAGCCTGACGTCAAACCCCAAGGGCCTTTTGAGTTTAGACAGCCTGTTGCTGCTATATCTGTTGCTGTCGCATGCACAGAGACGGATGCTCATGTGGAAGTCATGAGGGACTTTTTTGGGATTGGACAGCTCATCAATGCTGCTGACCTTACCCTGGGAGAATGTGGTGTTACTGCAGTGGACACTGCTGCCCAAGTGTTTATTTTTACGGTTCAACTGCAAGACTGTGGCAGCTCATTAGCTGTACGAACAACAAAGATGACATTCACTGAGAAAAGATATAAATAATTAATTTATGAGAATATTAATTAAAATAACAATAAAATATGTTCACGTATGATGGTATTTGTTTGTAATAATACAGATGACAGAAGATACCCTCATCTACACCTTCAGCCTGAATTATAATCCCCAACCTATGGGTGCTGCTCCTGTGGTGAGAACCAACCAAGCTGCTGTAATTGTGGAATGTCACTACCAAAGGTATGTAGACTATCAGTAAGAGGTGGGGTAAGAAATAAATAACATAATTTGACACTAAAACCTTAGATTGATGTGTGATCCATACCCTTTGGCCTAAGAAAATGATGCACATTAGTCTGTGAACTACATTGCATTCTAAGAAAACATGTTTAATCATTTAGAAAGCAAAATGTGAGCAGCCTTCCTCTTGACCCTCTATGGGTCCCATTTTCTGCGGTTAAGGTGGCTGAGGAATTCTTATACTTCACCCTGAAACTCATGACTGGTGAGTTAAAGAAAGATTTTCTTTATATTTTAACTTTTTTGGAGCTGTGATTTAAAATTGGTCTACATTGCTATAAATGCATTTATCTCATTGCACAGATGACTGGCAAAGTGAGAGGCCAAGCTACCAGTATTCCCTGGGAGACATGATTAATATTCAGGCTGTTGTCAAGCAGTACTTCCATGTTCCCCTCCGTATTTATGTGGACAGTTGTGTAGCTGCTCTTACACCTGACGCGACCTCCACCCCCAGATATACCTTCATTGATAACAATGGGTGAGGTAGTTTAATGAGTTAAATTAAGTTTTGTTCAGTGAGAATATATTATCACAAACCCAAACGCATTATTGTCCATCCCTAATGTTATTTTATCTTATTTGTTTTTCTGCACACAGGTGTTTAATTGATGCTAAGCTCACAGGCTCTACCTCTAAGTTCTTGGTTCGCACTGTAGACAACATGCTTCAGTTCCAGATGGAGGCCTTCAGGTTCCAGGGTGACAACACTGGAGTGGTTAGGATCTCCAAGACTGATTTAATATTTTAATATTTAAAAATGGCATCTAATAATGACCCAAACCCTCTATTATTCCAACAGCTCTACATTACCTGCCATTTGACAGCAACATCTGCTGCCGATGAAGTCGATAGTGAACATAGATCTTGTTCCTACATCAGTGGGCAAGTCTGTGTGTGTGTGCATGTGTTTTAATGAAATGTGTGACTGGGGAATAGATTCTATATTTACTGTTTCTACCTCTCTTTATTAGTATTTGGAGGGAGGCCAGCAGAGCTGATGCAGCTTGTAGCTCCTGTGACTCTGGTGTAGTTGGACAACCTGGCACTGGTGTACCTGGATCATTTGTCATTGGTGTACCTGCCTACCCTGACACTGGTGTACCTGCATACCCTGACACTGGTGTACCTGCATACCCTGGCACTGGTGTACCTGGATCATTTGTCATTGGTGTACCTGCCTACCCTGGCACTGGTGTACCTGGTGGTGGCAGTGGAACTAAAAATCCTTACAGGAAGCCGCGTGATGTTTTTCAAAGGGAAAGTACGTTGATAAAAATTAACTGTCTAAAGTATTTGATATTATAATAGGAAAATTGAACAGTCAACATATTGCAACATTTTTATCAGAGTTGATATAATGTTACCAATATCATGATGAGTTAAATGTGTGTCTGTGTTGTAGGACAACCACAGAGGTGCTTACTGTAACACATGTCTTCTGCCTTTCTTTCTTAGTTTTCGAATGGCAAGGTGATGTAACCCTGGGTCCCTTCCACATTGAAGAAAAGGTTTAACTCAATTTCCTGCCATGGCTATGACCAAGAAAATAAACATTTACATTGGTTCATAACTGTTTGTATGTTATTCTGTTGCTGCTTGTTAATAGTTGAGTTTAACCAAGAAAATATTTACTCCGCTCTATTTACTCCATAAAAATGTAATCAACAATGAACTACCAAATACATAAATAAGAAAATAAATGTCATTACTGTTTGGTAGCTGAATAACTTTGTGAATCCTTTTATTTAGCGAATAAAGGTCATTACAGGGTAATACAAATGCATTTCTGTCAAAGGCTGGTCAGGTTTGTGAGTGAACATGTACCGACCCCGTGTGGCACAAATGGCAAACTGCAGCTTATACAGGTTATACACTTCAGCACCACGGGCAGTAAACAGCTCCACTCTGCGCCTGCTCAGGACCGCATGATAACCATTTGAAGTCTGAGGTGTGATCCACGGATTTATAATTCTCTTATAATCTGTGATCCAATGGTAAATAGAAAAGAAGCAAAACTGTAACCTCTGATCATGTTAAAGCGATGCTAATGTCAACATAAAATACACCCACGTTTGTATGTGTTTTCTGGTATAAGGCTATGTTTTGTATGGCTTATTATGATGATTATGTTTAAAATATGCCTTTGACATACATGTCAGATTGAATAGTATGGATAACCAGGATTTATGTGCTTTTACACCTGACAATATTACCATATAGGCCTACATCCTAGTTTGTTTTTTCATGATTAGGCTTCATGTTTGTTTTTTTTCAAATTACAGTATAAACATTATAGGCATACACAACACTATTATTTTAAATACACAGCCTACCGTAGGTGCAGAGAGAAACTATAACACCAGTCTTTTTATTTGTAGCACCCAGTTAGGTTTTTTTTTTTTTTTTTACCTTACCTTTAGCCGATTTTCTTCTCGCATTTTATTTTGCGGCACTTTATTTGTAATCGTTTGAGTCCTAAGAATTCACCAGTTCTTAAAACCTTTGACGTTGTTTTGCTCATTATGTCTGTCTGTTTTGGTTCAGTTGCTCTTCAGCTGTCAGCACTTTCTCTCTCTCTCTTTGACACAAACGCGATGTTGATGGGATCCAAAAAAACAATAAACAAGAATACCCAAACTTTAAAATCACGGATAACAGGGACTGGGAACACTGAATCAGAGAACCCCTGGCTACCCATTACCTCTGGTGCTGCGCCACTAGTTTGCTGCTTATCCAGCCTGCGGGCTTTAGCTCTGCCTGCATCCAGGACAGCCTGCTCATAACGGCACTGACGTTATATCGTCTCTGCTCCACAACCCATCTCCCCCCCCC
>NC_060171.1:19887872-19905390 GCF_021292245.1 Micropterus dolomieu | reverse complement strand
CCCCCCCCCCCCCCCCCCCCCCCCCCCCCCCCCCCTGTCTCTGCCTGTCTCCGCACTGCTGGCCCGTATCCGCTGTGTGTCACAGGCAGCATCACAGCAGCAGACATTTAGCGAGTAAAAAACACGAACTGCGGTCGCATACTGCGCGCTTATGCTTCGCTTGGACGTATCGGAGGGAAAACAGGATTGTATTTCAATTTCCGCGGCGTTGTGCGCTGTCTCTGACGATCATTTCTGCCTTGACACCCCCTCCTAGCCTGTGGATGGTTGACTGCAGATTTCATGGTGCTGAGCAGGCTCGTCTGATCGAAGGCTTGCGGCCAGGGGGCATCTGTGGGGCCGCTGAGGGAGAGAGAAACCTCTGTCCAGGGCTGCGTCTGTCCTCTGCCCTGTGATTGTGAATGGACTGCGCTCCCTGCCTGATTTTCTGCAGTTGCTCTGAGTCATTTGTGGAAGAAGATGGCGGACAGGGCTGAGATGTTTTCCCTATCCACTTTCCATTCCCTTTCTCCCCCTGGCTGCAGGTAAGAGCTTACATGTAGAGCCATAGTGAAGGGATGGGAGACGATGCGCACGGTTTCTGAGGAGGAGGAAATTACACTAGGGATTAACATATTTGTCCGTTATGTTTTGATGACTGCAATGAAACGCGCATTCCCTACCAGGGTATATATATATATATATATATATATATATATATATATATATATATATATATATATATATATATATATATATATATATATATAAAAAATTAAATAATCTCACAGGCCTGCTACTGCCTCCCTGCGCAGTGTTGCAGCTGAACAGGGTCGGTTTGTTGTGTTTTGGAGCTGATACGTTTTTTTAAAGACAACTTTTATTATGCTACGAAAAGTGTGAAGAACGGTAAATGATAAAATAGGTGGCAAATGATTGATCTGTAGCTGTCGCGACAGGCACCCGCCTTGCGCATTCTCTGTGTGAGGCCCACGCCCTGTTGAGTCCAACCCAGGCAAGGGCATGTTGCTGAACAATGATGTACGGAAATCCTACTGATGTTTAGCTGATGCTTTTTATTGTTGGTTCAAACGCCTCTAATGTGACCTCTGCCACTCACAATATGAGCAATCTGCTTGCGTTTTTTCCTTGCCTATAAACACAATTGTGAGTGGGATTCTATTGCCCGAGATCAATATCAGAAAAACAGCTACAGTAGTTTTCTTTTCAAGGTTGTCTGTTTTAGGTTAAAAGGCATAACATGGGGTTTCTTTAGTTTACTGGTTTCATGGGTGTGACATAGGGCTAAAATGTGGAAGATTGTAACACTTTGGTGTGATTTGGATGAAAATGTGTGGAAGCTCCTGCAATATTGTGATGTGCTCTTGCCTGGAGACACATAGGAATATGTTGTAGAGATATCATAGATTCCATTGCCTTTCTAGGTGTATGTGATTCCCATATGTGATGATCTCATGCCAACTGCTGCTGTAAAGCCTTTCTCTCTGTTACCTAATACAGGAGAATTAATCCTATAGGCTACCTAACAACAATTTGTTGTATTTGTTTTACCATACTGTATTGTTTTGCTAGTATATACTGATTTTAACTCACCCCAACAGTGTCAGAAAGAAGAAAATTCAAAAATAATAACATTTTTATATTATGTCCAGTCCATTTCCACAACATGCAGATATGTGTGATTTAGCTGCATACTGTAGCTTCATCTCATGGCTGGATCATGTCAGATCGATAGACCTGATTTTTTGCATGACTACCAATGACCTTAGTTCAAAGCACAGAGCCAACCTTCGGCTATTACATCAATATTTTATATTTACAGCTTTGGCAAACAGCTGGAGCAAGCTAATTTTATCATATCAAACTCTTTATATATATAAAAAGTATTTTCTTTATGCACTTTTCACCTGCCTATACAGTGGGTCAACTCCAAATCTAATAATCTTTTCACTTTACTTCTCAGTACTCAAAAATGTTACAGAAAACTGATGACGTGAGGAGCTGCTGCTTGCATCACTTTAATCTAGTTTTGTGTTTGTTTTGGATCGGCTATGGATCATTGATTTCAGACCATGAAATACCAATAAATTACTTTGATGAACCATTAGGCCTACTGTTTGGATCAGCTGGAGATGAGATGCATGTTTCTGTAGATTGTTTTTTTTTTATAAAAGTGCGTATACATTTGTACTATCTCCATGTTTTTGTGTCTGACTGATTCATGGATGAAACCACCGGTGGTGTGATGGTGTGGTACAGTAATCTGCCTTACATAACCCTAACTCCAATGGGCAACATAATCTGTAAGAGAGCCTGCCTTTCTCTCCGAGCACCAGAGATTTATGAAAGACTTTAATTTCCCCTGCACTAAGGGAGCACTGCCTCCACTGAAAATATCAGTCTGTACAGTGAAAATATTGTGTGCTTTTCAATGAAGCCAACATTTAATTTTTACTTAATGTTTCCATCAAGGCTTCATCTTACAGAAATATTTATATAGAAATGAACTCCTTTCAGGTACGCCATTGTTTTTCAGAAAAAATAACCCCTGCTGTGTTTTGTTGAAGCCTAAAACAAAAATGCTGACATATCAAAACGTAGGCCTAGAACTCATAGTGTACTGAGAACCCATACCTTAGAATTCATTCATTACATTTTTTGAAAAGATTGTTTGTTCAGTCTTTTGTAGATTTGCTGAGGCAGCAGTCTTAATGCAGCCTGGTGGCAGGTCATTGTTTGTTTGTGGGAGGGTTGTGTTCAGCCAGCGGGTTCCATTTTGGATCTGGTTCTAAGATGGTAAAACGTGTTTAATTCAGATAAAGAAATCATTTTTTTAAATCTATTTTTCAGTTTATTTCTTGTTTTTTTAATGTACAAAACATTCACATAGCCACAGTAAATAACATTTACAGTATGTGTAAAATGTGAGATATGTTTTATCCATCAGTTTTAGTTTTAAATATTAAGGGATTCATATTTTTGTTATTATGATTCATTTTTTTATAAACCTTATCTCTTAAAACTGATGAAAGCTACTAGAGCTGAAATGATTAGCAAATTAATCAATTAGTTGAAACAAAAGTGATCTATTTAGATAATTGATTAACCGCTTAAGCAAAAATTGCAAAAATTCAGTGGTTCCAATTTGCCAAATGTGAGTATTTTCTGTTTTTCATTGTCTTCTATGACAATAAATTGAATCAATTTAGATTCTGAACCATTGATCAGACAAAGCAAGACAATTGAAGACGTTGCCTTTGGGCTCTGGAAAACTGTGATGACATTTTTCACTTTTTTCTGATGACTACGGATGAATCAATAATGAAATAATCTTTTATTTTCTTTGTAAGATTTAATAAGATCATTTGATACCATACTCGGACTTGATATACTTCCGTCAAACCCCAGCTGTGTTCCACAGTAGTATATCAATATTTTAAATCTAGACTACTACAACATTTCCAGTAAGCATGCTTCTGATTTTCCCCCTCCATCCCTCTCAAATCTCATATGTTTTGGCAGTCGATGTTCCACTTATGCCTTCTGACTCTTTGAAGGCTGTTTAAGTAGGCAGAGGGAGGGCAGTGAGTGGTGGTGGGTATGGTTACCATGGGGTAAGAGGCTTAAATCAAATACAGATTCATCTCTGCCTCCCCCCTGCTGTCTTTCTATCTCTCGTTTTGTTTTTTTGTATTTCATTTCTCCCCCTCTCTCTCTCTGTCTCTCTCTCTCTCTCTTACACTGTGTACAACCAACACTTGCCATGTTCCGCATGTCAATCTTTGCAACTGCTGTTGTTCTAGGTTTGTTTTTCCATTTAACAATAATTAAATGAGTCATATTAAGCAGTCCATGAGATATGGTTTTCCATCAGTATGACGCCAGTAAATGTTTCCCATCTATCAGCAGCATACGCTTTGTATCTGATGACTTCATTAATCCATATCTTGCCAAATCAACATGAAATCATCTGCCCTGACCGCCTATGGTTAAAAAATGGCGTAATCTTTGGTTTTGGATCTGACACAGACAACAGAAAAAGCTTCATTAGGTTAAATGCATGACTCATATGTGCGCACGTGTGAGTGTGTCTGCGCGTGTGTATGTGTGTGTGTGTCTCCATCACTGGAGACTGACGGTGAGTGAAAAGCCTGGGAAACTGATCTTGTTAATGAGTCAGTAGCAACCACATCAAATGTCCTTAGCTTTAAAAGTTGATGATGTCAGTGTGAAGCAGGTGCTGGTGGTTAAAAGGCAGCATGATTACAGCCCCATTGTGTCTGTATTTATTTTGATTTTATTATTAGAGTGTCTTGTTCATTTCTTCTCAAGTTCTTATTTTTGTCTCATTTCTCATGTCTTTGCTATTCTGCTTTTTATATATATATACAACTTTGTAGGCATTTACTGTTGTGATTGGACTCCCATCCATCCATCCATCCATCGTCAACCGCTTATCCTGTGTACAGGGTCGCGGGGGGCTGGAGCCAATCCCAGCTGACATCGGGCGAAAGGCGGGGTACACCCTGGACAGGTCACCAGTGTGATTGGTCTCCCTTTATTTAAAAAATATCTTATCTGCGTTAGGGGTGCAACTACCTTCTATTTTCATTATTGGTTCATTGTTAGTGGATGTGCTGGTGCAGTGGATAAGCCACATGCTTTTGGTGTGTCTACCAATGTGTCCCTGAACAAGACACTTAACCCCTAGTTCCTCCAGAGGCGTGCGACCTCTGACATACATAGCAATTATAAGTCACTTTGGATAAAAGCGGCAGCTAAATGAATAAATGTTAATGACTATCCACAGTGTCCATAGATGGATCTTCAAATATCTTGTTTTGTCCAAAACCCAAACAGAATCAATTTACTAGAATGTATGACAAGAAAAATAGACAAATTCTCCCATTTCAGAAACTGAAACAAATGTTGGGCTTCATTGCTTGACAAACGACTAAAGTGATTAATTAATTGTGAAAAATAGAAAGTGTGTAGATACTCTTAGTTGCTTGGTCTATAAAATGTCAGAAAATGGTGAAAAATGTTGAAATGTCGTGTTTTGTCCACAACTCAAAGATATTCAGATTACTGTCAAAGAAACCAGAAAATATTCACATTTAGGAAGGTGGAATTAATTTAATAGTTGATATTTAATTGAATAATCAATTAATTGTTGCAGCTCTAAGTCAGTGTATATGCAGTATTATACAAACAAAGATGCCGGTGTGCTGGTTTGACAATTTCTGGTCTGGACATGACAGTGTCAAAGATGACAGAGAGTAACTGTTAGAACAAATGTGGGCTGGAGAAATTGTTTGAGCCTGAGAAGGACAGCAGTGAGAAAGGAAAAAAAAGTAGCGAAACCTGAAGATACACAGATGGGAGCAAAACCTTAGCAGTGGCAGGGAATCTGGGTGTGCCATTGCAGCAACATAGTGAATGGTAATTTTGTGCTGACTTGTTTTCTCGTGGTAGGATTCTCTTTTTGTTTTGAGTGTCACAATCACAATAGGAAGAGACTGACTTGAAGCAGGCCTTTTTCTGCAGAATTATGGAGAGTGGTATAGTAATGATTCTTTGCCAAATTCTAATCCTATAAGTAATGTAAAAACAACCAGCACACAACAACACATCCCTACTAATTATTAAGAATGATCACAAACAGAGGTGGACTGAGTGCAAGGGACGTCACAGTGCGGTGTTGGATAAGGAGCGAGCAGTACGCAACATGGTGTGACAGGGACTGCACGCTCACTTGGATGCTGTCTAAACACTTAGCAGGAACATGGATCTCAATATGTGACCTCAATTCTGAAATATACAAAATAATACAGAATCTTTCAGAGAGGGACACAGAACATCTAAGAGAAAAAAATCAAAGGAGGAGAAAAGTGAACTGATAGGTTTATCGATCCTCAAGATGAGATGAAAAAGTGTATGCATGCATATAAGGGAATCACTCTGTTTTCATTCGTCAAAGAGAGGACAGGGACCTTTGGTACGGGCATTTTTTTCTTTCTGCTGCTTTTCACTGACACACATTGCTTAGGTTTTGCAGTTTAGGGGAAATAGGGGAACACTCCTTAGTGGCGTGCATTGCAGAGCCACAGGAGAACTCCAACACTAAGCAGATGAGCACAAACAAAATGGAGTCTGGAAGCACAGCAAAGTAGGGAGCAATTGAGGAGACCAGAGAAGGCATAAGAAATTAGAAAAAAGAAAAAAGAAAGATTTCAGACACAAATAAAGCACACTTCATCAAAATTACAAAAGAATTTTTTTTATCCTTTAGTGAAATGTTGCCATGCAGATAGTTTAGGTTTATTTATCAAGGTTTTATGATGTCTTTCTAGATTTCTACCTCTAACCTAATGTAATGGAAGATAGAAGTCATCTGAAACATATTCTTTCTAGAAACAACCTTCCCATATCTCTGAATAAGCCACATACACATATACTTTAGGCTTTTCTTTCTGCAGTTATGAAATCAGTTGACAGCGTGTTCTTGTCACCATGAAAATTTGCTTTGTGCCATGAAGCAAATAAAGACATTTATTTCCCCAGTGTACCTTTTAAATTCAACATTTCAACTCCTCTGATTACGTCCCAGTCTCCTGTATTCCTCTGTTTCTCCATCGCTCTCCAAACTTTCTTCCAGAAACAAACCATGGGACTTCTAGTGTGGTGGTTACAGACGCCTTGGATGCAGCTGCTCTGATGTGGTGTTTTTCCATTGTGAATCTCACACACACACCTACACTGACAAACAAGACACACTTACAAGCTTCCCTGAATACTTGGATGGGTGAGGAGCTCATTAGTGACTTTATTTCTGCAGGTTTGGTTAAATCACCTGTTTGACAGATAGGAAATCAGTTTTTGTCGCTCATCTGTCTGTGCTTGCATTCATGTGGAATGGTCCTGATGGTCTAGTCACAAACTGGCAGACCACACTCAAATTTACACTATTTTCATATTGTGATAAATGTGAATCAAAATCTAGTTGCTTCTCAATCTCTGGCACCAGTAGTCATGTTGCAAGGGCAATAGTGGGTGAAGGCAACTTCACTGAGATGAAAACAAACTCTGTTGCCACATTTTGCCAACTGGGTTTGCACACACAGTGTATCTGCACAGCATTTGA
Source organism: Micropterus dolomieu (assembly GCF_021292245.1). Classification (NCBI taxonomy): domain Eukaryota; kingdom Metazoa; phylum Chordata; class Actinopteri; order Centrarchiformes; family Centrarchidae; genus Micropterus; species Micropterus dolomieu. The sequence goes on along the minus strand of NC_060171.1, from coordinate 19,898,246 downwards.
CCAGATGTGGAGTGAAAACAAGTGCTTAGAAGCACAGAGCATGCGGATTTGCATTAGCTGGATTCTCTTGATGTTTGAGCAGAGTTTTAATTATATGTCATTATGTGTCCCAGGGTTGTAGGACATTTAAAATGCCCACTAGTGGGAATTAATTAGACACACTCAGAGACACACACAAACCTGAGGTTAATTGTAAAGGGGGGAAAACCCCTTTTATGTCTCCCAGCCCAGGTCCTGTGGTTTTACGATAGAGTGCTCATTTAGAAAGATGACATGTCAAAACGCTTGCATTTTCACCTTTATTCCGCTTGAGAATGATACAATTTCATAGACATATTTGATTTTGGTTTGAACATACAAATCCAGCTAGATCTGTATATGCAAATTTGAAGATGTAACAGACCAGTATAACAATATTATGTACTGTAATTTACAGTTACAAATATGTTAATTCAAATTCCAATATTGTCCAAACCGATCATTTACAATAATGCCAGATGTTTGAGATGACACTGATGACACTTAGGCAGCTGTAGCAAAGCCAACTTGGTTGTTGGTGCGGTCGTAGACGGAGTAGTACTCTCTGAGGAACACGTCTCCAAAGATCCACAGGGGCTGGCCATTTTGAGAGGGCAGGTAGGTGGGGGTGATGCCCACTGAGCAGTACTGGTATCCATTCTGGTTGCTCTGGAAGTGGAGACGGGGGATTGGAAATGTTCACATAATTGCACATAAAGTAAAATAAAAACGTGCGCAAATACATGCTTGAGCTATGCACGCACGTAGCAACTTACCACAATGATGTAAGCAGAAGGAGGCAGAGGGAAGGTAACGCCGCTGATAACAAAGCTGAGGGTTGGCAAGTTGTTGACCTGGCTGCAGTCCACCATATACTGGAGATCAAGACAACAAAGAGATAATGTTTGAGAGAGACGCTCGAAACAAACTTGTCCAGTTTGTACATTGTTTCAATATATTTCTGCTTCTCTGCTTTTGATGTGCACGTATGTTTTCTGACTTTGACCTCCACTGCTCATAATTACTTTTATTATATGCAGCCTACGGACAGAGTTGGATGATGGTGGTTCACTTTCCTACTGCTTCAGTTCTCTGTGTATGAGTGTCTTGGCTGTCTGCCTGTCTTTCCATTTATCTTACCATTCCATTCTGGTTCTGTTGGGCACCAATTGCCTGCATGATGCTACCCATAAGCTGCTGTGGGGCGGTCAGCATGGAGGTTCCAGTGTCCACAATAGACTGACAGCCCTGAGAGCACCAGCCAGTCTCTTGACCATTAATCTGGAATCTGCAAGCCACCACACATGCCAAAAGTTATTTTTTCTTGCAGTCATATTAGGACACAAAATAATCACTCATCTAGGCTGTAATACTAAATAGTAATCAGAAGATCATTTGAAATTTCATATTGGTGAAATGTTGAAGAAGACAGACCCTTGAACGCCAATCTGCCAGTAGGTCTCAGAGGTGACAGGGGTCCAATAGATCTGGCCCTGGTACAGGCTGTTGTCCACATCTCCAAAAGAAAGCACACTTCCCTGCTGTTCGTCCCTAAACCAGACAATAGACCAAAACTTAGCTGCCAGCTCTCCATGTTAGATAATTTGTTTAGTGCCACTAGTGTGGATATATGGTAATAGCTGAGACAGTATGTCCTATATGTGATACTAGTTCATACAAGTCTCGTGTCAGTTGTACCTGGAAAGGTAGAAAGCAAATATGTTAGCATTAAGCAGGTTTTGAGACATCATGTTGTCCATGACAGGAGTCTCTCCTCCAGCTGAGATGGATGGGTAAGACAGGCCGAGGATGCCATCAAACTGGGCCACCACAAAGTTCTGACCAGGCTCGTTTGTGCTCAGACCAATCTCCTGGTTGGGGATCACAATGCCGCCAACCTATGGGTCCAAAATCAACCAAAATGATGAGTAGGATGCAAACCTTAGCCTGTTTATTCAAGCCCAGTGAGGACAGGTGTGATGGTGGACAGCCAAGTGATTAAATGAATGGCGTATGTTTTCTTGTGTCTGTAAAATGTGTGTCTGTCTTTTCACTAATTCAACACTTAATACACACATAAAATAGAAACTGCTACATTGATCTCTATATACTGACACTTTCCAGCATGAGTGAGCAATTCAGTAACTATGAATCAGTTGAGTCTAGTCTGCTGAAAGTGAATGACAAAGGTGGAAATACTAGTTTTTTATTTGACCGATGTACTGGTTTGTTTGGTGGGTTTGACTCACATTGACAGTGTCATAGCCAAAGACTCCATCAAGGCTTCCAGCGCCGTAGGGCAGGTAGAAGGATGTTCCCAGGGCAGAGTAGGTGGAGGATTGCTGGGGGTTGAACTTTGTGTGTGTATCTATAAATGGCATAGATTGGGATTATCTCTGGAGCCATTTCCATAAACATATCCTTATGCCTTGCAGAGCCTTTTGATATACTGATGATTCACTTGATTATAGAAATCCTGAGCTGAATTTTAACTAACACAGTAGCAGAAGTTTCCAAAGACAGAAAATGCTTAGGGGCATGCCTGTAATTGCACAAGACGTCTAAGTCCCATGCATACAGTAAGTAATCTCTTGGAAACAAGATGGCAAACTGCTAGCTCTGCATGCTGGCCTATATCAGCTTTAAGTCATCTGGAGAAGTTCTTTACGTGCAAATATGCTCTGAAGAGAGAGACAGATGAAGGATTTTGTTGTGTAAAGCCTGTTGGTTTGTACTTACTGCAGGCCTGAGTGTTACAGTACACTGAGTCCACCCACAGGTTGGCAGAGCCGGTGTCAAACAGCACCTGGAAGGACTGGGGGGGTGTTCCGATGGTGATGGGTCCATAGTAGGTGGTCTGGGCAACAATTGGTTGGAGGTAAAGAAAGAGAGGAATAGAATAAAAGAAAGAACAAACCCATCAGTTACTGCTTTCATCAAAGTGTTGGCATTTACATAGGATTTCTTACATCAGCATAGTTGTTGATGTACATGTTTGCAGTGGCAAACTCATAGTTCTGGTACTTCAGAGCTGGATCCTGGTAAGGCAGCTCGATCCCTTTATCTCTCAGGGCCTCACGCATAGACTTGTGCTTGCGCAGAGGGATCCTGACGAAGGACAGAGCAAAAACACAAAGAATTTTGACTTCCCATGGCTTTCATTATTAGTCACTTTGGCAGTAGACCTTAAAGTCAAAATTACAATTTTGCTCTAAGATTATAAAAAAAATCAATGTTTTATCACAAAACAGGCACAGAATTGAGAAATACAGAGATAGCTTCCTTACTTGACGATTCCCTCTGCGAGCACCACACAGACCAAAACAGCAACCAGACACTTCATGATCCTGCCTGTACACACAGCACTCCTGGATGGATACAACTCGGCTTGGACCTGAACAGGCTTTATATACACATGTTTTGGCTCATATCAGCTAGACCGTTATCACAAATTCAGTCCTATCGTTTCAGACAGGGTGACCCTGTCTATAGCTACATACTTAACTTGCACATCTAACATTAAATCAATAAACGCCACCTCCTGTGATAGCTACAGTCCACAATCAAGCACAGTCCAAAATCTCTTAATTAAACATATTATGCAACAATGATATAGTGAGACGTTATTGAATTGGGTTTATCTGATTGATAAATCTAGTGGTGACATTGACTAACTCATGTGGGTTTTTAAATTTGACACTTTAAGTAAAGTACTCATATAACTGATATGTATGTATGTACCATGATCATAAAGGCATCATAGGTACATTTAGTTAGTTCTACATGAAAATCTACTAATCAATCAAATCAATTTAATGATGATTGATTAGTGTTGTCTTTTAAGAAAGTGATGCCGAGTGACTTTGAGTCTGGATTATTAATACGTTTTTTTTATTACAAGAGCTTTCTGGTGTTTTCCCTGAAATTATCTGCATGCGGCAAATCCTCAAGATGCAGCTTTAGTACAATTTTAGATATACACGTCAACAGCAAGGTCAAGCTTAATAGTCTTGCAACTGTAATTTTCCGCAAATGGAAAATTAATGTGTTATATCTAGGCTTCAGTATCAGTAGCACCTTGACTGCATAATTTTATCTAAACCTCACGTGCTGTTTAGCTTATCATAACTTTTAAAATTGTTCAAATTTGATAACTTTTTTATTCTGATAAAATCAAGATTGGATGTTTGGAGTCCTTGTTTTAAAAAAAAATACAATTATATACACATTTATAGCTTAAGGATTTGCAGTTAAAATATTAATAGTTTTTTATATATACTTTGTGCTTTCACTGAACTACAGTGGGATAATGGAGTAAGGGCTTACTGTAACATGCAACATTCACTTCGTATACGTTTGATTGCATTCTCAACAACCTCAGTAACTTTATTGGTCTCTATTTTACAAGTGTTTTCTGTAGCACCTTGTTGTACATTAAAGCAGACCAGAAGCATGGGGACACTCTGATTACAGTGACCTTTTCATGCCCCCCTTTGTTTTACTTTTAGATGCATCAGCATGTCCTCATTTGCTCCATGGGACTAATGACATTGTGTAGACAGGACCCCATATGACTGTGTGATGTAAGCTTGCATCCATACGGCACGTTATATGTGGTGTGTCCTTTTCTTAGTCGGAAAGCTGCAATGCAGCAATTCCTTCAACACATTGCAAGTGATCTGCCATGGAACAGACAGCCTGCTGAAACTAATGGAGCAAAGATGAGATAGAGCCTAATCAGGAAAACATATACACGTCCCTGCTGTGGTGTGCTGCAGCTGTAAATAGAAGTTCAGAAACTCTGGTGTGTGATGCAACTGCCAATAATTCACTTCCAACTCTATAACATTCATAGCTCATACATACTGTGTATACAATACAATTCATTTGAAATTTCATTTCAGCTCTTTATGTGTTGTTAATCTGCACCACTGAAATGTGCCGCATCTTGTTAGTGTGGATTGTTATAAGAGAATAGGACGTGGGTGTTTTTGTGGCTGCCTGCGTCCGGTATATGAGTCTGAGACCCAGATAGACAATGACAGGCCATGAGTTACAGCAGGTCTCCCCTAGAACAGGGCTCAATGTGTGGGCATTAATCAGTGAGAAATTACCCTCTTGAATGTTGCGAATGAAAGAGGCATACTGCTGATATGAGTGTTTTTTTTTGCATGTTGTAAATGTACTGTCTCTCATGTCTTTCCAGGCCAGCCCACGACATCAGCCTGGAGGAGTTTGATGATGAAGATCTTTCTGAAATCACAGATGACTGTGGGATTGGACTCAACTATGACTCTGATCCATATGAGAAGGTGGGGCCCTCGGTTGTTGATTTGTTGTTCCTTTTAAATGACCTTCCCTTGCATCATTTGTGCTTTGTTTCTTGTTCAAAGGGCAAACTTACAGTGGGAATTGCAACCCGTCTGCATGCATGTAAAGCAGTTGTACATGTGTACTGTGAAAGTTGTTTCACTGTTTGTAGTATTGTATAACTTGTAAACTTTTTGAAATGATGAATATTTTTCTGGCAAAATTTGTAATAATTCCATATCTTATCTGTCTGTTGTTGCTCCTCTACAGTTGCTTTAGGCAAATGCTTGTCATGGTTCAATAACAACCTACAGGTTATATAGGCAGAAAAATGAGAAGAGAGAAACATGTAACTTCAAGCAATCTTTAGAGCAAATGAGATGAACAGTGTGAGATATTTAAGGTAACAGAAAGAAAGAAATATGGAGACTGACCTCTTTTGTAAAGCTGTTTATTGTTTAGAACTGCTTTTTTGCATATATCTTATGTAAGAATCTCTGTAGCTCTGGATTTTTTATCTACAGGCTACATAGCTTACCAGCATTGCAGTCATTACAGAAACGACCATAAGCCTTCAATATCCATATTATAATACCAAGGACAAAATGAGAAACATGCTTGACTTTGGTAACCAGAGTGAAGGACTCTCCGTGTACTCTGATCATTATCATCATCACACATATTGGATCTGAGCATACAACATACATTAACTAAACTCCTTGGTTTATAATAGAAATTCTAAGTAGCACTTCCACTAAGCCACTGTGTAAGTATATGCAAATAATTGAGTCATCCCACATGTCCAACCAGCTTAGACCTTAATTACACAATTTCTGAGAACTATTATCTCATGTCCTCTCTCTCTCTCTCTCTCTCTCTCTCTTTCTCTCTCTCTCTCTCTCCATCCTGTGGGATGTAAATGTTTTATACTGGTGGCATGGCGCCACAGCTGCAGCAGAGGGTGGGTGACCCAGTGCAGTTTGCTGCTATGCAGAGACAACCTCTTTTCTTCCCTCCCTCCCATGTGTCTTCCCTCCCTGCTATGCAGAGTGTTGCTCAGAGACAGAGCTCAGATTCCCTCCTCCCTAGTTATCTGCCACCTCTCCACTAATAAAGCCTGTCTTCCTTCACATTCTCTTCTCTGGCAATGTGAGTGGAAACGGGGGATTTAGCTCAGGAATGGTTGGTTCTGAGGGTTAAGCTCTCTGCATAAATCTGTGCTAGATATTTTGCTTCCTCCACTTTAATCTGCCAGCAAAACACATAACGGATGGCCAGCAAAGCCATTCTGTAACAATGGTGTTTTAGTGTAGCATGTGAAGTGACCTCCAGCAAAAGAGGGACTTGAAAGAGTGGGGTTTTTTTGTGTGTTTGCAAGAGAAGTCATACAGTGGTAAACCACACATCAGTGCCCTCTTTCTCCTCTCTCTCTCCCATATGCGTTCACACACACACGCACGCGCGCACACACACACACACACACACACACACACACACACACACACATCAAACACATCAGCAGAGGCCTTCACTGCTCACTTCACAAACAAGAAAGCGCAGGGCAGGGATACTGTCGGCCCTTGTTAGGTTACATCATTGCCCAGAGGAAGTAATCTTGCTGACATGGGATGGATAGGACACACACCCAGCTGCCCTCTAAGTGTGTGTGTACATTTAAATAAAGGAGACAGAAAGCCACACTGTATTTCACATGGTATTTGATTTTGCCTGCATCAGTTGGGTGGGTGACACTCAGTCAGCTCATCAGCAGCAGCAGACGGGAGGAACTGCTGATGATGATGAGCAGAGAGAGAGAGGCTTTTGGTTTTTGTGTCAGCATGATTCGGTCATATTGGGCAGCATGTCTTTGATGTTTAGGAAGAACAGTCAATCTAAACAGTGAGATTATCCTCTGCCCCCAATCCCCAGCTCTGATTAATTCCAATTTGTTATGGGGTTCAGGTCTTAATCTGCATAACCCTTTAGATCAGTACTCAGCCTTTGTGACAGGAGCACACACATACATGTAAAAGAAAACAAACAGACACTCACATGATGCCTTAAAATGGCTTACTATGCTATCTGGAGCTGAAGGCAGGCCATTAAATACTGTTTGTTGTCAATGTCTGATTTTATATCTCTGAGGAAAGGGTAATTGCTGGCCAGATGCCAAAATGCTACAACATTCTGGCTCAGGCTGTCCTTTCCTACTATCCATGATGTCACTTGGGGGTTAGGTTTGAAAACGTGTTTTCAACCGTGTGATTTTTTTTCCCCTTGACCTTTACTTTTTTAAATCCAGAATATCAACACAACAAGCCAAGAGACCACAACAGAGGGAACCCCTCCCTTTTTTGTCTCACACACAAACACACACCCTGCTGCTTTATGCCTCGTCTCCCCCCTGATTCTTTCCTTCCTGTCTCTCTAAGATCCATCTTTGTCTCTCCAGAGCCCTGATTGAACACCATGAGCACATGCATAATTCAGTATGTGAGCAATGGTGTCTGTGTCTTAGCTGTGGCGCTACGCTGAGTTTGAAATGTGAAAATTTGGAGATATACTGATAGATGGAGGCCATCATCCACTAGGTGGTCTCCATTAATGGCAGGCTAATCGAACTCTGTCATACATTCCAGCATAAAATTCATCCAGATTATGAGCTATATTTGGTAAAAGGGCTTTATGTGGGCACCCACACAGACACAGACAAGTATGTAGGCATAGCTTAATTTTGATCAAGATGTACAATAAATGAGCAATGAGCGTAGATGTAGTAAATAATGAATCACCTCCCTTTTCCCATTATTTTAATTTGATCTAAGACGAATGACTTTGTAGGTGTATGGAGCCAGCCATGCACAAGGAAACATGTACTTTAGCCAGGAGTTTATGCGCCGAAAAATACCCACTCTAAAATAAAACACCTAGGCAAACAGCTGACTATAATATATCAGCCGCAACATAGAGGAACAGATAACTCCCACACATCACAGCAGGAATAGGTTAGCATGGCATTCATGGTCAGTCAACACACTTCCTGTTTTCTGTTGATCCGCTGATTGTTAGATCTTAAAAGACCACTTAATTCTCAGCCTTCACTTCTCTTCTCTGGGATTTACGAGTCCCTGGTGTCTACTTCATTCGCAAAGTCACACAGTTAGTGTTCACTTCAGGATCACATCCTCAGTTACTGTCCAGTGCTTTCCTCTGTCAGCTGGTAAGTACAGTAAGCAAAGAGGGCCCTGCAGTTCAACCCGAAGCCTCTTCTCTCCCCACCACTGAGGGAAGTGCTCTGTAGTTACAGTGATATCTCTCTGCCAGTTGATCAGCATCCGGAGACGGTGCCCTGCTGAGCTGCTGTTGAGGAGCAGAAATGACTGTATACATATGAACATATGAGAAATACATAAGTCTGTTTATGACTGCAGACCAGAACAGTTTGTGTGCATTAGGGTGTGTCTCTGTATGATGCTAGGAAGATCATTTTTCATTAACTTTAAACAAATTTAATTTCCACTGACTGCAGTTGTGCTCTCCAATGCTTCTGTGTGTGTGTGTGTGTGTGTGTGTGTGTGTGTGTGTGTGTGTGTGTGTGTGTGTGTAAAAGGGCTAAACTCATTCACAACTCCTCCATGCCTGCAGGAGAGCAGGCTTGTGAAAGTCTGCTGGGTGACAAAGGAGGGACCATCACGAGGCTGGATGGGATGTCCTTGGGAACTGGAGACCATGGGCATCGATGCTCACCGACACACAACTATTATTTATAGTTTTCTCTTTTTCTTTAAGCATGCCAGCATGGCTGTCAAGTGGCCTCGCTAAAGGATGTCTCCTGACAGTGCAGATTATTCTCCCAGGCAGATGTGACATTTTCACAACCCCCCTGATGGATATCTGGATTTTCACACTGATGTGGAGTTATTGGTCACATATCCCCAGTGATGGATAACAATGGTTCGGTGTGAGGAAACTGCATTGTGATCCTTGACAGTAGATTGTGAACTGAGAGTGCATATAATGATAGATTGAAAGCTTTCTTATCACTCACCAATATACTCTTTTCAAAAAATTTCAATGCATCTTAACAACTGAATTACAGAAAGAAATAGAAATGTTAATTAGAAATAACTGTTCATATCCATATGAACCCTCTGGATAATAGAGTGTTGATTTCTGTTGCTGTGGCATAAAGTGGATGCACCAGGCGTCAACAGAATCTTGTGCAGTGTATGGGCGAGAGGGAAAGCTTTGATTCCTCCAATAAAAAGGTCTCCACTGAGAGGCAGAGAAACTGCTATGCTGTTCAAACTGCAAACCAGATAAATCAATCCACATGTTTGCATTGTGAAATTAGAAGTAGGGTAGCGATTATCAGAAAAAATTTTTGTAGTTCTGACCCATGAAAATTATGGTAGAGCAGCTTTTATTGATATTAGCCTGAGCAAACCTTTTCACTCAATTATTTTCTGCTCATCAGGGAGAGATGATGTTGTGACATCACTTTTGCTCTGCTCTGTAAGGTTCAATGTAAGGTGAGAGACCTCCCAGACTATTTGGGTAATATAACATACTTTGGCAAAAATCTGTTTTTTAGATTACAATATTATAAAGTGTAATTAAATTATATGATTCCACACAGCCATATGATAAATTTTGCCTTGTCTCAGACAGTATGAGATGTGTGTCAATAAAGCTACTTCATGGACCCTGCTCCATCAATATACTTTGTATCTGGCAAACATAAAGGCTACATGGCAACACACACACACTGGAGGAGGTGTGGTCTATTAAACCACAAGATTATTAATGCAATGCTTTCCGGTAAACCAGCTGTAACTTGAGAGATGTCTGATTGATCCACTCTCATTTCATTGTTCTCCTATGGTTTTCTTTTATCTTTGTATTCACACACACACACACACACACACACTATCACTCTCTCCTTTCTTTTCTGAATAGCCCATCCTCAAGACTACTCCGGTATCCTGCTCTATGCATGCATTTTGCAGGGTGACTTTGTGTTTAGTGATTTAATTGTTTCCACAA
>NC_060171.1:19867883-19887772 GCF_021292245.1 Micropterus dolomieu | reverse complement strand
ACAGTTTGTGTGCATTAGGGTGTGTCTCTGTATGATGCTAGGAAGATCATTTTTCATTAACTTTAAACAAATTTAATTTCCACTGACTGCAGTTGTGCTCTCCAATGCTTCTGTGTGTGTGTGTGTGTGTGTGTGTGTGTGTGTGTGTGTGTGTGTGTGTGTGTGTGTAAAAGGGCTAAACTCATTCACAACTCCTCCATGCCTGCAGGAGAGCAGGCTTGTGAAAGTCTGCTGGGTGACAAAGGAGGGACCATCACGAGGCTGGATGGGATGTCCTTGGGAACTGGAGACCATGGGCATCGATGCTCACCGACACACAACTATTATTTATAGTTTTCTCTTTTTCTTTAAGCATGCCAGCATGGCTGTCAAGTGGCCTCGCTAAAGGATGTCTCCTGACAGTGCAGATTATTCTCCCAGGCAGATGTGACATTTTCACAACCCCCCTGATGGATATCTGGATTTTCACACTGATGTGGAGTTATTGGTCACATATCCCCAGTGATGGATAACAATGGTTCGGTGTGAGGAAACTGCATTGTGATCCTTGACAGTAGATTGTGAACTGAGAGTGCATATAATGATAGATTGAAAGCTTTCTTATCACTCACCAATATACTCTTTTCAAAAAATTTCAATGCATCTTAACAACTGAATTACAGAAAGAAATAGAAATGTTAATTAGAAATAACTGTTCATATCCATATGAACCCTCTGGATAATAGAGTGTTGATTTCTGTTGCTGTGGCATAAAGTGGATGCACCAGGCGTCAACAGAATCTTGTGCAGTGTATGGGCGAGAGGGAAAGCTTTGATTCCTCCAATAAAAAGGTCTCCACTGAGAGGCAGAGAAACTGCTATGCTGTTCAAACTGCAAACCAGATAAATCAATCCACATGTTTGCATTGTGAAATTAGAAGTAGGGTAGCGATTATCAGAAAAAATTTTTGTAGTTCTGACCCATGAAAATTATGGTAGAGCAGCTTTTATTGATATTAGCCTGAGCAAACCTTTTCACTCAATTATTTTCTGCTCATCAGGGAGAGATGATGTTGTGACATCACTTTTGCTCTGCTCTGTAAGGTTCAATGTAAGGTGAGAGACCTCCCAGACTATTTGGGTAATATAACATACTTTGGCAAAAATCTGTTTTTTAGATTACAATATTATAAAGTGTAATTAAATTATATGATTCCACACAGCCATATGATAAATTTTGCCTTGTCTCAGACAGTATGAGATGTGTGTCAATAAAGCTACTTCATGGACCCTGCTCCATCAATATACTTTGTATCTGGCAAACATAAAGGCTACATGGCAACACACACACACTGGAGGAGGTGTGGTCTATTAAACCACAAGATTATTAATGCAATGCTTTCCGGTAAACCAGCTGTAACTTGAGAGATGTCTGATTGATCCACTCTCATTTCATTGTTCTCCTATGGTTTTCTTTTATCTTTGTATTCACACACACACACACACACACACACTATCACTCTCTCCTTTCTTTTCTGAATAGCCCATCCTCAAGACTACTCCGGTATCCTGCTCTATGCATGCATTTTGCAGGGTGACTTTGTGTTTAGTGATTTAATTGTTTCCACAACTACACCCTTATCTTTTTCATGTGAAGGTGGTAATGCTGTTGAGGCTGAATGCTGCACTTAGCTTCTCTGTCTTTTTACACACACCCACACACACACACACACACACACACACACACACACATGAACACAGAAGACCAGAGGCTGCAGAAAAGACATATCAGCAAAATGCATTGTGGCTTTTCATGTGAAGAGTTGCCCACTACAGTGCATTGATGTCTGTGTTTTATGAATGCCCTCTGTGTAATCAAAGAACATTGTGTTGCATGCTGTCCATCTGTACTCTCCTAGTTCTGGTTATCTCTCAGAAAGGCATGTTCCTGGCAAAGCTTTAAAATTAACAAGGAAATAGTATACAGTCGATAGAAGGTACCAACTTTTTCATTTGTGTTGGCTCACCAAACATATCTGCTGTCAGAACAGAAGATGCCCTTATTAGTGTGGCTATAATCTGAAATATGCTGACAGTGTCAAAACAAAGAGCTCCCTTTGTTTTATCCTCTTTACCCAATTACTAATTTCTCTCTCCCTCTCTCTTCCGGCATTAGGACTCCCTCATTCTGGAGAAGAATGACATGCACCACCCAGTTTGCTCCTTCCAGGACGACTTCCAAGAGTTTGAGATGATTGACGACGAAGATGAGGACGACGAGGAGGACGATGAAGATGATGAAGAGGTTGACCCTGATGCGCCCCCGTCCCCCTCTGCCTCCCCTCCTTCTTCTCCAACTCTTGGCACTCTAAAGAGCAGACCCACCACACTGAACCTCACTACTGCTGTGTCGCAGGTAAGCAACCTGAAGCTCCTAAACACACACTAAACGCAGATAATGTATAGTTAGTATTTAGTGTATAGTATTTGTAATAGTACCATGCAACTTTGTTGAATATCACCCTCTGTCTTTTCATTAGGACTCACTGAATAACAATAGCAGTCTGTCCCCAAAGAAAGGAAGCTGGCAGGACTCGTTACGCAACCCAGCCTCACAGGGTAAGTACATGATTTTATTTAATTATCTGCATTAAATTTGGGTATGAAATATGGATATGATTTCACTGTATTAATTTGTTGGTATACCACACATGATACCTCACTGAGGAGATTTTGATAAATCTTTTGAGAAATTATGAGAGAGAATCGCTTGTAGTTCCAGTAATTATGGCGCCACATCGTTTGTTTTTTCATTCATATGTTACATGCATGTTACCCCACATTAATTCAGTTCATGTATCTAGCTAACACTGAATCGGCTAGGGATGTCCCGATCAGCTTTCTCCCCTATCCAAGTCATTTAATACTGAGTGTTTTCTGAAATTGAGTCTCCAGTTTTTAGACACTAAAAGAAACACATCCCTGATTTCAACATAATGAAACTCAATTTGTGTATCTAAAGAAAATTTGATGGATCTGCCCAAGTGAGGCAATTAGGTAACTTTAACATGAAAAACAATAAATAAATAAAAATTAATGACTTGCCACAGCAATCAATGTACATCAGTTTAGATTTTACAGTATTTTACATTTCTTTCCAGGCTTTTAATTTTTGAAGTTTTGTCCCACATGGGCAGGTTTATTGTCGCCTAGTGTAAATGAATGAATGCTCAGCTACACAGCTAACCACAGGCATTACACACAGTTAGAAAATAAATATCTACTTCCAGGCCGTCTGTCTCCAACCCACTCTTGTCTGGAGGATGGTAGCCGTGTGACAGGCCAGTGCCCAGCCTCTCCAGTTTCCCAAGCACCAGGGTCTCAGAGCAAAGGTACTCCACCAAAACAGGCAGGGGAGGGCAGGAACCCTCAGTCCCCTCACAGGCCCCTCCTTTGCGACATGGAGGGCAACAGGCGGGAGAGGCCCGAATACGGTAACAAAAAGGCCAACCCAGCAAGCATAGAGCTCATTCCATTAACGTTAGTGTTGTGTAGTGACGTGATGTGAAATGGTGATGTGATAAATTTAACTTGTTAAGTAAAATACAGTATATGTTCAGCAAAACACTGTAATGTTGGTTCCTACAAACCAATTTGCTAGCAGAGGGAATAAATTGTGTGTTTCTACTGAAGAGGCGTTTACTGAACTTGCTCATCCTCCGTGTTTTAAAAAAACTGATTATAAAGTTAAGAAATATACCGTAAAACTTCAGTTAATAGCCCAGGCTTAAATCACTGAACTCGCCTATACTCTGCCTATATTTGGGACAGGCCTTTAATTCCGTTACCATGCCAGTAAATCTGAATGAATAATACTTTGGTGCTCATTGTTTCTGTAAAATGAACTAAATGATTGAACTGTGGAGAATCTACCTGATGTAATGATGTGTATAATGTCCACATTGACAAAAGTTCAAACAATTATATTGGTATGCACGATCTAAGCAGCTTAGAACTAGCTCAAGCAGGTGACCCTGTGGGCTTTAAGAGGTTTTATATATCCAAAGAACTTCTATAAAAACCAAACCAGGCATCTAATTAAGAACTGCCGTTATATGTCAAAACATGTAGCCACACCAGGCCAGTAAACGGGACAGGTGTCTATGGGACTAGGCTTTTAATTGAAGTTTTACAGTAAGTGGACCCTGAATCTCTCTTTTTTATCTTCACACTTTAATTGTCCAAACTCCTCTGATCTGTGTCCTTTCTCTTTTTCCATTCTCTGCATCATCGTCTTCACAATCCTCAATGGTATCCTGTATTTTCATTCTCTCATGGCCTCCCTTTTTTCTCTACACCTTTTTATCTTCACAGGCTCATTTGGTCAACACAAGTCCCACCCTTGCTCTGGCAATGTCATTGAGCCAAAGGCAGACCCTTCGATCCAGACAGCAAGGGTACCTTCTGTAGACGAGCACTCCCAGTGTTCAGACACAGAAGTGGACCATGACCTTAACAGTGACCACAACCACAAACACTCAAATCGACGTGCCACTGACACCTACACAATCACCAGCGAGTCCTGTATGGAGCCGGAGAACGACCTAGACCCAGATGGAACCAGTCACTGCTTGTCATCCACTGCACCCATGGGAGCCAATGATGGTGCCGACACACCCTTGTCTGATGAGGAGCTGGAGAAAGACTTTGAAGTGGAGTTTATGTGTAAGGAGACCTATGATATGGTTTGTAAAGAGAATCCTTCGTCATATGTGGAATTTCCCTCCATTGAACCCTCTGAGCTTGCCTCATTCTCCAGCTATGTGTCCTCCAGCCGCTCAGACACTCTTGACCAGTTCAACAGTTCAGATGCTGCAGCAGCTTCTGCCATTGAGGCAGCAGCTAATGACTCCACCTCTCCATCCTCAGACCCAGGTATAGCAGATATGAACCAGCAGGGTTACGTGACTTCAGACCAGGACAAGGACCTCAGCTCTCCAGGCTCTGACTCTGACATTGAAGGTGAGCTGGAGGCAGCGTTTGCCTGTGGAGGTCCTGTGGTTTCAAACATGATCTCCTCTATCTCAGAGACAGAGCTTGATCTGACCAGTGATGACAGTAGCAGCGGACGCTCATCTCACCTCACCAACTCAATAGAGGAGGCCAGCTCGCCTACATCAGACCAGGAACTGGACCCAGATACAGAGTTAGAGCAGGACAGTGGAATCGTGGGACTGAAAGCGTCTCTTCTTCTGGGCCAGCCTGATCCAATCAAAGATGGCTCTCCTCTACCCTCTCCTTCCCCTCTGCCCTCACCCACTATTGCTACGCCATCCCCTGTTGACTCACCCATCTTACCTCCTAAGTGCTATGATGATAGTCAAGCTCTGATGGGTCTGCAGAATGTAGATGATGAACTGTCCTGCGATCACCAGGCTGACCCAGATGAGACGCTGCCTCCTGCCCAACGCTGTGAAGACAGCCTGTCCAGACAGATGGTGCTGCAGATAGAACCAGACCACAGTCTAGAGAGCTTCAAACGCTCCTTCTACCTGCCAGTGGGACCCAGGCTAATGCCCAGCGCAGACGAATATGATGGAACCAGTGAAGGAGAGTCAGAATCAGAAAGTGAAGATGATCTAAGCGAGAACTCAGACTCACCATGGCTGCTCAGCAACCTGGTCAACAGGATGATCTCAGAGGGATCATACCCAATCAGTTGTCCTGAGGAATGCTTCAAGAGGAAGGTGTCTGTGTCAGACACCATATCACCATCCTCAGACATTGGAGAGGGAGATGGTTTCAATGATGAGGACCAAGAGAAGAAAATGGGGATGGAGGCCTCAGAGGAAAAAGAGAAAGAAGGGGAAGGGTACAGAAAGGGTAGGATGGAGCCAGGAGAGAGTAGGAAGAGTGTGGAATCTTCAAAAGAAGGACCTGAGATAAGTCCCTGTCTCTATATGAGCAACCCTACTGGTGACATTATAAACCCTCTGATCTTGGAGCACTGTGCAGGCAGTGGGAGGGGACCCACCGATTTCAAATCCTCATATACCACTAAAGCCTCTGACAAGAACTTCACTGACAAACCCTCCAAGAACACCAGGAGACAGGAGGAAGATGAAGAGCCCAATAATGACTTGATGATGCTAGAGGGTAGGAAGGATCTGGACTCACCAAGCATAAGTGAGAGTGTGGTCAGCGACAAGGATGAAGGACGAGAGACTGAGCCCAGGCCAACGAGCCGTTCCTCAGCTTCTCTTGAGCGTATCACCGAGGTTAAACACAGCCTGACACTGGACATACCCACCGCCCAGACTAACCGCTGTTTCAGCCTCACCTACTCCACAGACAATGAAGAAGAGGAGGAAGACGGGATCTACCCATTCCTGGGTGGCATGAGGAAGCAGTCCTACAGGGGTAGTGATTTAGAGCTTGACTGTTCACCACCCATTGATTCCAGTGTGCAAGATCATCCCTTATCTGACCATGACCTCCCACTGTGTGAGAAAGATCTGGCTCTGAGGCAGCCGAATGAAGATGATGGACTAGCCTATGACTCCATGAAGTACACACTAGTGGTGGATGAGAATACTACACTGGAACTAGTCAGCCTCAGGAGGTATGCTCTGACATATAACAAATATAAAAATACTGCTTTCTGTAGGGTGTGCCTTTCATTGGTAAATCAATGGTCTAGTACTCGTGGCTGTCTAGCCCTAAATTGAGATTTGAAACTGACAAATCTTGTCCTCTCAGGTGCACCTCCGTTCTGAGTGATGACAGTGAGCTCTCAACGCTATGCGACGAGGAGCCTCTGGGGACAGGAGAGGAGTGCTATGGTCGCGATGATGAGGAGGTGAGGCCAGAACTTGTCAGTTCTTCTGAGGACTCCTCCCCTGAGGCTGACCTCCCATTCTCCAAGAAGTTCCTCAATGTGTTTGTCAACAGCACCTCACGCTCTTCCAGTAAGTCACATGCACCCTCTGGAAAACTCTGATATGTAATTTTAATTTTTTTTTTTAGATTTAAGGAACAGTTTGACATTTTGAGAAATACATATATTACCTTTCTTCCTGAGAGTTAGATGAGAAAATTGATACAACTCTGATATCTGTAAACTAAATATTAGCTTAGCATGAAGACTGGAAGCGGGAGAAAACTGCCATCTTGGCTCTGTCCAAAGATAAGCACCTTCAAAGCTTAATTTTTAGCACATTATATCTTCTTTGTTATTTCAGAATATTTTAGCACATAACCCCCTGTTAAAAAAACAAAACTTGTCACTTTTACACTTTGTGTGGAGTAAAGGAGCAAAAAACAACATGTTAATTAGTGAGCTTAGCTAAGATAACCCTCTCCTGGCTGCAGCTTTATATTTAGTGTATACACAAGAGAGGTATTGAACTTTAACAACTCTTGCAAGAATGTGAAAAAGCATGGAATGTCAAACTACTCCTTTAACTTAAGCCTATGGAAATTAAATATCTTACAGGTTATAACCCAGTGGCATTATAATTAGAACTACAGTAAGCTATATTTTATATAAAGTACTGTAATGTATTGCTGTGGAGTATATTGAAATTATACACATTACAGTCATTTAATTTGTACAGTCATTTGAAAAGCATTTAAAACGTCTGTACTGTGTGTTATATCCATGTAATAAATATACAAATGCCATTTAGATCGTAATCTACATGACAAATAAAGAAAAGGAAAAAAATTCAGTTATAATAATAATCTGCTTATAGTGATCAATTTTTCCCTGGACAGATGTGATCACTATTAGAGGTTTTCCACTGTACTGCATTAGGGTTGAACTCATCACTGTCAGCATGATACATTAACATGTGATCTAAATTTGGCAGGGGCCCACACAAGGCCTATGGGAGGGCTCTGTTTCCCAATACATCCACCATCAATCAGTGTTCTCGCTTCAAGATTCGTATCCCTAATGAAGGGTGATTTGCATAATGAAAGGCTCATTACAAAGGCTTTCATTGCCATTTATTTGTTGATAAATCCAGTTAGCTTCCATTTAGACTTACTCACATAAAGATTACATGGGAATTTTTTCCCCAACAAATAACAGGGTCAAGGAACAATTTTTTTGGAAAAACTGTTTTCATGGCATTAAAACAGTCAGTGGTAAATGGTGTCTGTTTGCTACGTAGGCACTGAATCATTTGGACTTTTCTCCTGTACCATCAACGGAGAGGAGAGAGACCAGACACACAGGGCAGTCTACAGGTAAGATTTCTGACAATGGGACTTCACTGGGGGCAATGGAAAGTACAGCAAAAAGCAGATTAATAATAAAAGATTGTAGAAAATAGTAGTGCTTTTGTCAATTGTAAAAGCATAATGGTAGAATGAATTGCAAATGTCATTACCTCCAATTTTCAAATTAGTATTGTGTGTCTGGGGGTAAAAGTCCTTGTGTAGATAAACAAAACAGTATTTCTTTGAGGTTTCATGGTTTTCAGTGTGCTGTAGGGGTCATGTAGCAATGGTGAATCACTAATTATGTTAGATAGGAGATGTCTAAGCTACAGCTGTGCTCGAGAGCTGCAGGGTGGCCAGTAATATTCACATCAGCCGCCACCTGTGTCTGTCCTTTTGTGTGTGTGTGTGTGTGTGTGTGTGTTTGTGTGTGTGTGTGTGTGTGTGTGTGCGTGTGTGTGTGTGTGAAAGAGCAAGCGTGACAAAGAAAGCTACATGCACCTTTCTTGCATACAAGCACATGTTGTGCATGTATAATTATGTATTTACTATACCACAGTCCTCTTTCAGTAAGTACAGTATGTCCCCACATTTAGAGCTCTTTGTCTCCCTCGACCCACCTCTGTCTGCTGTTTCATCACTCCTCTGTCTCTGCTCCCCAAAGGGAGTCACCTGATACCCAAACAGATGCTTTCTCATCAAATGAACCCCAGTGTATTGGATACCCAGCTGCAGGGACACCATATAAGGACTGTGAACATTGAACATTTTCTTTTTTTGTCCTCCCTTCTCTCTGCTGCTCTCTGCAGGTTCATTCCCAGACATGCAGATGAGCTGGAGCTAGATGTGGATGATCCTTTATATGTAGAGGAAGAAGAGGATGACTACTGGTACCGAGGCTATAACATGCGGACAGGGGAGAGGGGCATCTTTCCTGCCTTTTATGCCCATGAGGTCATAGGCCAGTCTAAGGAGTTGCTGGGTGAGCTGAGAGATACATCTTTTCTTCTGTGTTATTGGGAATGACAGAGGAATCACATGTTCTGTATTTATGTGTCTACAATACACCCTGTAGGAATGAAAAGAAATCCAGCATGGATTGAGACTTTCAGCATTCAGTTTTTGGGGTCTGTTGAGGTACCTTATCACCAAGGCAACGGCATTCTCTGCGCCGCCATGCAGAAGGTGAGCTAAGTGGAAACAGCAACACACATGGGCAATAGCACAAAACTGAGACAAGCATGTATGCTACATCGTTGCACACTAGGCAATTTATTTCAGAAGAGTTTTTTTGTTATATTTGTCTAAATTCTTTGTACATCCAGACAGCAATTAATAAATCAAATGCTCTGACACAAAAACATAAGAAATATAGCATCTGTGGCTGTCACAGGACTAAAATAAGCACAGCAAATTGTTTTATTCGGCCTGAATGAAATGATTGGCTGGCCTACCTGCCTGTCTACCTACCTTCCTGTGCACACTCATTGTGTTTTGTGAAAATGTGTTTTGTTGGAGTTGCTTTGAAGGGAGGCCTGAAGGGAGCTCTTGCTAGTTTCTCCAACATTACCAACCCTATAGCTTTAAAACATGTTTGTTTTTGACATGAAAATATTTTCTGTTCCTTAGATTGCGATATCGAGGAAACGGACAGTACATGTGCGACCTCCTTCTCTGTGCGAGTTGGAGATTAGCTTACAAGGAGTAAAACTGATCATGAGCCTGGAGGATGAATATGATACCCTTGATGAGGTGTGGAGAAATAATTAAATGAATCAATAAACTACTCAAATATTTTAGTCAAAGTCAATTATCTCTTCAGTTGTCAATTATCCCCATGCTTGCTTGTGTATCTCTCTCCATCTTTAGTATGACAGATGTAGTCACTTCTTCCAGATGAAGAACATCTCATTCTGCGGATGCCATCCGAGAAACAACTGGTATACAAACATACTGGTTTCTCTGCCCTCGTGTAACCAGTGTACACTGTTACATATGGCTGATTTCATCATATTGTTGTCTTCCCTCTGCAGCTACTTTGGCTTCATCACTAAGCACCCAATGTTGAACAGATTTGCTTGCCACGTGTTTGTATCCCAGGAGTCCATGCGACCTGTAGCAGAGTGTGTTGGGTGAGTCCAAATCACATTATTGTATCAGTTGCTCTATATCAAACTGATACCAAGGGACAGTAATGACTTTGCATAGTTTTTCGTGTGTTTTGTTATACTATAATCTCTTGACATAGAGTTGACATTAATTTTATTGCAATTTATTCCACTTAAACTGTGAGTGAACAGGCTTTAAAATATATTGGAAATTCACACTAACTATTTAGCAGCACATCATACTTAAAGTGCTTTTTGATGGTTTGCCATTGTAGTCTGATCTCAAAGTATTGAATTACAGTGCATCTTTACGTTCAGTCACTCTCATCTGTAGCTGCATTAGTGAGCAGTGATGATTATTTGTTTTGCCCTGTAGCCTTTCATGGTGCCCATGTGTGTAAGGCTGAATAATGATTGCCGGCTTAGACATGTCTGATTCTTCTGTATTAGGTTTGAATAATTAAAGATACTGTCTCTGGATTGAGTGAGGGTGGGCAGCAGAGCATGGGATGGAAAAACCTTTTTCATCTATCAACTTCCCATCCTGCTCTGTCTGTGGAATAGACCCAACGAAACCTTGTGAAAAACAATCACGCTCCTTTGATTCAGAGAAAGTGGCTCTGTTTTTGCATTAGACTTATTTGAATCCAGCATTCTTACGTGTATGTGCCTACCTGCCATTTCTTAGTAAACAGCCAGAGCATGACTGTGTAAAATCTGTCACTAGATGAATGCTTACAATAGAAGGGTGTCTTCTAACAGCTGCTCTCATCTGTCTGTCTTTTCTGCAGACGAGCCTTCCAGGAGTACTACCAGGAACATCTGGAGTACGCCTGCCCCACTGAGGACATCTACCTGGAGTAAGAAGTGTTGGAACGACAACCACCTTCTTTCGCCACAGCTTGTGTATCTTCATCGAGTTTGCCACCAGAGGGCGCTGTCAGTGGGGGAGGGTCTCCTCTCCATGGTAAAATACTCCTCTGTGTCCCTCTAAAACTGGAATCTTCCTTTCTACAGTATGCTAGGCATTTGACTGATTTCATTCATCTCTCTTGTTTATTTCCATCATCTCGATGGATTGATTGCCTGTTTCTTTTGTCTTTTTTTATGATATAAAACTAAAACGCTGAGCACCTGTTTATTTAAAGGTTCCTCTTTTGAAATGAAAACAATGTACCTACTACTGCTGTTTCACTTTTCAATGCATGGCTAGTAGGGTTAATGCACACAGACACACCAAGAAATACACATATCCAAGTGAATGGCAAGCAGCTCAACAATCAATAAGGGAATGATGTAGAATCAAGAGGTTGGTGTTGAATTAACTGTAAATATGTATTTGTTCAATATTGACAAACTGCTAATTTGATTTCTACTGATAGTGACATTGGAGCAAAGTAGAGAGAGTACAGTGAACTGTCTTTGGTCTGAGCTTACCCCTGTGTCGCGTACAAGATGTAGTGTGTGTTGTAAATAAATGTATAGAAAGTAGACATTCAGGCACCTCATCCAGAGTAATTAAGAAACACAGCTGAGACTGGTGGGGGGTTTTGTTTTGTTGTGGGTAATGCTGACTCACTCTGACAGGAGTAACTGCAGGTGTAAGAGATTTCAGAAATGTTGTAATGATTTGGAATGAACTTTGAATGTCACTAGCCCTGCAGACACTTTATTCAGCTTGGATTATGTGTGCAGTACTCGTCTGCACATGTTGATGATGTGACAGAACCATTTTACTCTTGTCCTGTCCTCAAAGTTGCACTGCTTGCTGACTGCTTGCTTCACCGTGGGGAGCTTTCATAGGAAATCATTCAACTGTGAAAATTGCAAATCATAGATCACTGTATGCTTTGCTATGATTGATGTGACTTTCAGGTCAAAGAAAGCAAAGGTCTTCTGAAAAGCCATATTCCCACACCTCTGACTGTTTAACTCTGGTTTTTAGTGACATCCTGGTCTCCGTTTTCTTTTGATTTGGCAGGTTCAATGAGGGAAAAGGAATGACTAGACTGACCGGTAGCCACATGTTAGTAATGCTGTATTGCTGTGTGCCTACTGTAGGAGTGAGAGCGTCCTGCTAATACTTGGTCCTGGTATCACAATGTAATCAAACCTTTAATAAAACATTAAAAGGGAGGTTTTATAGTTATGTAAATGGTTAGACTTCAATCTTGTTTTTTAAGTACGATAGATAAAAGATGTTCCCACATTTATTTATGGCTTTTAGTCTGGGCAAAGGTTAAAGCATCATTTGCGCATTACACAATAACCTACTCTGGGGTTGTTGTGGCATACCATAGCTTACAGTCTAGCACCTTATATAAGGGAGGGGGTATATTTAAAAAATGATGCGAAAAAAATTCAGGCTTTGAGGATTACCACCTCAATCATCCCCATTGTTCTTTCAGATGCTGTTTAGCCTCGTGTTCTACAGCTTTCAGTCACAGTCCACCAGAACAAACACCTCAGATCTGCAGGATTTCAGTGTTCAATGAAAGTTGATATGGCAGGAGGGAGGTAGGGTGTTATCTACATATGTATCGCTGTCAGTTAGATCATGTATATACAATAGTGAATCTAAGATAGTTATGTGTCCTTTATGTTGAGTATGTTATGAAATGAAATTAATATGTACATTAATTAAAAAGACATTTAAAAAAAGATCACAACCAGACAAAAACCCCTGAAAGAAAAAACACATTAATATTTGTGATCTGCAATAAGTTTATTTCAGTGTCTTATTGTTTCTACACAAGATGTTAACTCAATATCTGTCACACAGGTGGCATTTGGGTTCCTGCCAACTCCATAACTCTCTACAGACAAGCTTCAGCAGCACATTTAGGGCACATTTTGTGAGATGTGACATCAATAGTGAGACACGCCCACCAGACTTCTGACCAATGTGTTGTTAGAGCTGAATAGTGACTGAGTCAGCTGCCACTGGAAAACTATTATTGCGTCTTGCCAATTGTAGTAATTGCCCTTGAGCTCCAACAGTGTGCCCCATCTCTGATCTGCATCTATTTGCTTCTGATCCATGGTTTTCTATCTTGTTACAGCCTAGTTAAAATCCTTCTTTCCACACAGCTACACAAAAACAACCTCTGAGGATGATCTATTCCTATATAGCCACTGAGACATACATTAACAGTTAAACCAAACTTTTGACTTTATTACATTAACAAGATTCTTCACTGTATACCTAGAGCAAAACAGTATGTGACAGAACAAACATATCCTATCTTGTATCTTTAAAAACAAGGACTTGTAAAATTCCAGGGAAAAACAAAGAAAAAAAATGACAAAAAAATCACTCTGCCTTGTCATGGGTTTGGTCTTATGAATAAAATATATGCTTGATGTCCGAAACCTTTATTGTTGTCTTTACTGTTCGGATCTCCTCTTGATTGCTTGTGGGACTGACATACTGTATGTTGCAAAGCACTTTCACATAAAACACCACTCATTTATTCTAAAATGTGTTAATTTAAAGAATGTTGAGGTGGATATTACACAATAAATCAAACAATAAAATATACAGTACATTGTTATGCATTAGTTCTAAATGTAGTCAATATAAACTCATCTCCTCATTGAGGAAACAGATTGCTTGCAATATTACTTTCAGTATGAACAGTAATTAAAGTCTAGCTGTCCACAAGCAAGTAGCGATGCATCAACAGATAA
The DNA here is from genome assembly GCF_021292245.1 of Micropterus dolomieu. NCBI lineage: Eukaryota > Metazoa > Chordata > Actinopteri > Centrarchiformes > Centrarchidae > Micropterus > Micropterus dolomieu. The sequence continues at coordinate 19,873,769 of NC_060171.1, read as the reverse complement.
TTACAAAATCAGCATCACATCTTGTGCATTCATAGAGCAATCTTGAGGCAAAATCAGCGCAGTACCTCCATCCTTTCCCACATTGTCATCATTTGCAGATAGGAGAATTTATCACATCAACAGTGGCAGCAGCCAGGCTTTGGGCTGCACTGAGGATTGCAGCAAGGCTCAAGGTTCGGGTCTATTCCTTTTGATATCTGGCTCTCTCCAAACACCATAGAGGCTTCAAACTGCTCCTTGACCTTCTTGATCTTCTCCAGCAGGGCTTGGAGGTCGGGTTTTCCCTTCAGGATGAGAGGGTAGTTCTCAGAGGGGTCAGCCTCCAAGTCGAAAATAAGAGGGGGATCATGGGCCTTGAGGACTGCAAATACTGAGCAGTCTTGGTCTGGGATGGTACCGCTGTGGGTAGCACCTGATACACAAACACAGACAAGCAGCTGTCAAAAATATGTCAGTTTTGACTGGGTAATTATGCTTGATCTTGGCATTTTAACAAATTGCATTTATGAAGCCTTCTATACCTCGTGTATAGAAGTGGGCCTTGTACTTCCCCAGCCTGAGAGCAAACAAACCATACATCTCACTGGGATCTGTGGGGTAGAACACCATTGTCTCCCTTTTACCCTGCAAAGGATTAAAGATAAAAATGAACACATCAGCTTGGTTTTCAAATTATTTCAATCTCTACAGAGTAAAAGGTATGCTTCCACTACCTTTCCTTGGTTGACAAGGATTTCTTTCATATCGACACCATCCAGCATCACCTGGGGTAGTGTGGCTCCTGCCAGACTTGCGATAGTAGGGAGGATATCTAGAATGCTGGCCATCTCATGAGTCACACCTAAAGAAATGAATACAGAAAAAGAGCATGCTGCAGTCATCACTAAATGAGTTTGTATTCATTTCATTATGGTATTTATTTTCATATTGGAACCAAAATGAGACCAGTTGATGCTTGTAATGTAGTGCAGATGACTAAGCTGTCCTGACCTGGCTTGATGATCCCTGGCCAGAAGGCAATGGCTGGCTCTCTCATGCCCCCCTCATATGTGGTGCCTTTCCCACATTTCAGGGGGCCAGAGTTACCTCCACGAGACATTCGCATCAGTTCAGGGCTACACACAGAGACAGGAAAAACACACCGCTTGATAAAAGACAATAAATGCGATTTAATAAGAAGGCAATAAATCAAATATAAATGAGGGCAAAGATAAAATGCAAGTTGACCTTTATACAGAAGAAAAACACACTACTGTACTACAGCTATTGTGGAGGGAGATAAAAATGTCTGCATAAGAAAGTATGGAAGTGACTACAAATATATCCAGGCCATAGATTCTTTTGTAAACCAGGGGCAAAAACCAACCCATTGTCTGAAGTGAAGAAGACCAGGGTGTTGTTGATCACTCCAGTCTTCTCCAAGGTTGTCAGTAGGTTTCCTATTGTGTTGTCAAACTCCAACAGAGCATCTCCAAATGGGCCCCGCAAAGACTTCCCAGCTGCCCCTGGACCTGCATACTGGGGGTAGTGGGTGTGCTGTAGGGAAAATAGAAGATGGTGAAATTATTGTAGTTTATCTCAGTGCATATGCAGTTGCCATAATCTATCTACACAGGGTTGAAAACATTGTGGACTTTCTTGCTTTGAAAAACTCACTTAAATGTAGACATGTACTACACACTTTGCAAACACATTTTAAGTCTTTTGAAGAGTTTAACTGATCAAAGTAAGTGTTATTTTGCCCACTCGATGGGCACTCTATCACAGACTGTTTTTTTGCTTACATGTGAAGGATAATAGAGGAAGAAAGGTTGGTTTTTCTTGGCTGATGTGGTAATGAATTTGGTGGCAAAGTCACTGTAAGCCCTTTCCAGATCGAGGAAGTCAACTGGTTGCTGCTTGATGATGTCATTGTGCATTAGTGGGACAGTTACAGTGCCAACATCACACAATCCAAAACACTTAACATCTGGAGGGAAACAAGTCAGGTTCCTACAGGGTCCCTGGGAAAGAAACAAATGCACAGAACAAAGAACAAATATTAAAATACATAAAAGAAATGACTCTTAACAAATAACAATAACTGACTAACCCAGATTACACTGCAAAACATTATATAAATTTGTCTAACTCAGTTTGGAGCTAAATGCAATCGCACTGACCATGTCGTGGGAGTAGGGGATCCCCAGGTACTGGTCGAACCCCTGCTTGGTTGGAAGAAACATGCCGTTGGCTCCAACTCCTAAGTGCCACTTCCCTATAGCAGCACTGGCATAGCCAAGAGGTTTCAACACTTCAGCTATGGTGGTCTCGTTCAGGGGAAGACCTCCTATAGAGCCTGGGTACAGCACTCCTGGGTAGATACCTGAGCGGGTCTGATAGCGCCCTGTCAACAACGATGCCCTGGAAAGAAATCAAAACAAAACAGAGCTATTATTTAAGTAGGGTAGGAAGGACTGTAAAGTTTGTGTGTGGACTCAGTTTTTTTTATGTTTGTATGTATGCAAGATAGAAAGTGGACAGTAGGATCTAAACCATGTATTAATTTTTAAAAATTAAATAATTAAATCTACTAAATTAAAATTAAATTTGTAAAATTAATTTACAAATGAGATATTCTCATTGTGAACCAAATGTTGTTACACCCAGAGAGAATGTGAACTGAGTATGTGGATTAAGGAATAAAAGTTGTTCAATATAAGACTCTTCATTCCTTCCTCGTTCACTGTGTTCAAACTCTGTTGAACAATGCGTTGCTGAAGCTGATGAAGTGATGTAATATTTTTTGTTTTGCATGCCACACCGAGTTGTTTTTGTGTAAAGTACTGAGAACTGCTTATCAGTTGTGTTACTTTATTACTCACTAACCACATGATCTGTTTTCATTTCCTCTCTCAAGCGTTGCACTCTGCTGTATAAAGTTAAATCTTGTAATGTTGTAATGAACTGATGATGTCAGTGTAAGTCACACTGTCAGACACTATTTGTTTTTGGAGATTTGGTGACACTGCCCGATTATTATTTCAAATAACACCTCTAACTAATTATTCTCTCCATTTTGACATGGCTACACACATACAATGAACCACATTATCTCCAATTGTACAGTATTCTCATTATGAGGCTGATATATTTTCATCAACAAGTATTAATACATGCATGGGAGTTGGGCCCATTCGTTAAATAGAGGAGAGGAGAGATGCATAATAAAGGTAAGTTAGGCTGTGTTAACATGATGTAATCCTGACGGTCAAAATCAAATCATATACAGAGTGGTAGGCTACTTTTATCTGCTCTCACACAAATGATTAAAAAGGTTCCACCACTTGCTCTAAGATAGCCTATATGTAACCGTCAGGGATTTTAAAGTGAGAGAGGGTTAAGGCATAAAATGCAGGCACTTAATGGGACCTTAAAATGATAAAATATGTGTGCTGTGCATAGATTTAAAGATTATTTGTTTGTTCAGTAGCGATAAGCCCTGACTCTTCCCCTTCCTATACCTGGACGGGCTGCAGACGGGGCTGGTGCAGTAGAAATCTGTAAACCGGAGTCCTCCCGCTGCCAGGCGATCCAGATTTGGAGTGAGTGAACTGGGGTGTCCATAACAACCCAAGTCCCCGAAACCTAAATCATCTGCGAAAAGCAGGACGAAATTCGGGGGTGAAGCCGAGCAGGTGCAAAAAAGAAATACGTTCAAAAAGAAGAGGCGGATGTGGTCCATTCTGCGTCGTCCTGCGTCTGATCAGACCCGAAGAGGAACCAAAACAAAACATCACGTGTTCACTGTCGCTTACAGTTGACGTCACACGTGAATTGTAGTCTGACTTGGACTAGACAACATAATACCGGTAAACCAGTTTGTTCTTCTGAATACAGGCTTTTGTTTTTATCTGATCATACAGAAGGGCAGATGATTGGATACACTTGTATCTGTTATAAATGAAGAACAACAAACAATGTTCTAATCTTCACACTCAACTGAAGTGTAGTTTATTATGCGCCCCTAAACAATGTCTGTAACAGAAAGTCAGTTCTTTGTTATTTATTTTATAACAATGAATTGATTGTATTGTTATACTGTGCCTGCTTTATGTTGCAATCGAGTCCTGCGATGTCTAGATGCAGATTTTTAGTAAAAAGTTGTTGGAAATTGTGCTTTAGAGACATTTCAAAAGGAAGGTAAGTATTAACAATATGTTAAGCATTTTACTGGTTCCAGCTTCTCAAGTGGACATAATAGCAAAAGCTTCTAACTCATAAGTTTGCATCAATATGATATGTGAAGAAGTGCTTGTCCTGTGACTAGTCCCTGTCCGCTGTGGAAGGACTGTCCCGAATGTCCTAAACTGTTTTTGTATCCTGCACTGTCATTCTGTCTGCCTTTCGACTGAAGATGTTAGTCTGAGGGCCTGCAGCGAAGTCTTTGTCCTCTGTGGCAACCTTGGTTTCTGCCACTGATTCGACCTGACGCATGGTCAATTGGGCAAACAAGAGGAGAAATAAATCGCTGGTGCAGTGCTGCAAGAGCCACCAGTTTGTGGAGACATGGCTGTCACAGCTGATTATGTGCTGTAAAGACTACAGTCTGTGGGCAAATGTATTTAAAAAAAAAACAAGAAATAAGAAAAGGAGAGCGCTGCCTGCATTTAGACGTGTCTATGAGAGGGGAGAGAGGGATAAAATGAGTACATAGAACACATAGAAATCCTAACACAGATGTCATTTTTATCACCAGAAGACTTCACTGAGGCGATTCCCAGGTTATGTTATGCAAAGTAATGCTGACACCTGAACAGATTCAGTAAGGATTGGCCTGCTATTGGAATTCAGATGATGCCTCATTTCTTTGGTTAGGATGAATTATGCAACACATCCACTGTACCTTTTCACCATAAACACCAGAGGTGTGTGTGTGTGTAGCTTGCATGCTGTTTAGCCCCAGGGAAGTGTTGCTGTGGCATTGACGGATAGATGGTTGATAGTTTTGATTTACTATTCATTTTCACATCTCTCTACAGGACTGACCTACATTCAGCAGCTACTCTGTGTGTGTGTGTGTTTGTGTGTGTGTGTGTGTGTGTGTGTGTGAGAGAGAGAGAGAGAGAGAGAGAAAGAACTGAGATAAAGGAAGAGGCAGATGCTCCATAACTACTGATGCAGTTTTATCAGCTGTTTTCTTATTCTCTGCTGTTTGGCTTCTCTTACTTGCATTTTGTTTCATGCTGTGGGAATATCAAACTCACCCAGCCATCCATGGATAATTGTAATCTGCATTAGTTCTGTACATACTGTTTGTCATGAGTGTAATGAATAGTCATTGTGTGTGTGTGTGTGTGTGTGTGTATAGCCAACAGCGTGACCTTGGAGGAGAGGGAAGAAGCAGGCTTACTGCTTGAAGTAACATCTTTTACTGTGGTAATTAAACTGAAGAGAGTACACACACAAACAATTGCCTTTTCCATGGCAGGTGTTGCTTTCAAGACATAAGATGCTTTTCACGGTATCATGCTCAGTTCAGGTAAGCAATGAATCAAACATCAGTCCAGGAGCTTGTAACGGAATACCTGGAAGCAGCCATCATTAGAAGCTAATAATTTATGATCGTGATTGTTCTGGTTTTGCCACCACTAATGGCTTGTGAGGGTGTTTGCCAGTCATCCCATCTAATGGGCAAGCATGTCTCATGGAGAGGAATGAGGGGGAGCCGCTGTGGATAAACGTGCGCCACACAGCCCTGCCTACACTGTGATTAAGTAAAAGGTGACTGCTCTGACCTTTTACTGTGAGTGAATGAAAACTGTTGCCATTGACAAATACAGAGCAGAACAAGTAGCTTGAAGCAGCTGAGGTCACAACACCTGCCCGTGTGTGTGTGTGTGTGTG
>NC_060171.1:19853102-19867783 GCF_021292245.1 Micropterus dolomieu | reverse complement strand
TGTGTGTGTGTGTGTGTGTGTGTGTATAGCCAACAGCGTGACCTTGGAGGAGAGGGAAGAAGCAGGCTTACTGCTTGAAGTAACATCTTTTACTGTGGTAATTAAACTGAAGAGAGTACACACACAAACAATTGCCTTTTCCATGGCAGGTGTTGCTTTCAAGACATAAGATGCTTTTCACGGTATCATGCTCAGTTCAGGTAAGCAATGAATCAAACATCAGTCCAGGAGCTTGTAACGGAATACCTGGAAGCAGCCATCATTAGAAGCTAATAATTTATGATCGTGATTGTTCTGGTTTTGCCACCACTAATGGCTTGTGAGGGTGTTTGCCAGTCATCCCATCTAATGGGCAAGCATGTCTCATGGAGAGGAATGAGGGGGAGCCGCTGTGGATAAACGTGCGCCACACAGCCCTGCCTACACTGTGATTAAGTAAAAGGTGACTGCTCTGACCTTTTACTGTGAGTGAATGAAAACTGTTGCCATTGACAAATACAGAGCAGAACAAGTAGCTTGAAGCAGCTGAGGTCACAACACCTGCCCGTGTGTGTGTGTGTGTGTGAGAGAGAGTGGATGGGGATGGTGTTTATGAATTTGCGTGTGCCTGCTAAAAATCAGTTCTTCAATGTTGTGCAAGATGGTGTTGCTGCCATTTTTTTGGGATCGTGTTTTTGGACATCTTTATGTAAGATGGATTGTCCTGCCAGAAAAATGTCTCTGATTTAATGTCCCTTGACAGAGGGGGTGTGTTTGTGTGTGTGTATGAGTGTGAATCTTGGGCACCCTTTTGCTTTGAACATCTGCTTTCACAGCCTATGGGAAGGGCATGTGTTTGTGTCTATTTATGTTTGTGCACTTACAAGTGTGTGCATATAATGCAATTGCTTCAGGCAGATGGAGGTGTGGTACAAAACAACCCCAATAAGCTGATGGAGAAAATGAATCCCACCATCCACTCTCCTCCCCGAGGACAGAAACAAGAGAGAGGGAAAGCAATCTCACACCTGCGTGGATAGTCTCTCTCCTCCCCTCTTCATCTTCCTCCCTTCACCTCTTTCTCTTCTTCTTAACAATAAGTTATCCATGTCCACAGCTTTCTGCCCATGCTGCTGGTTTATTTGGCTCCACGAGAGGCGCAGCAGGTTATAACTGGTATGTGAGCCAACAATAAATGAGCACCAATGGAGAATTGTGGAAAAACGTTTTTTTTCTCATCTTCTTCTTGCTATTTGTCGTTTCACACAATATTAACAGTCTGAACTGTGACTTTTAATGCTGCAGTGTTTGTGGACCACTACTGTGTGAGAATCAGCTCCATAAGGTGCAGGGAAATAGTTTGAGCACTAGTGGGCACCATTGGATCACAGTTCCCCTCACATCCTTGTATATATTTGTCTTAACAGGAAAAACAACCTCCATTCAGTCATATTCTTACCATTAGTTGCACAGACAATATCTGTTAAATTCGATCTCCCAGGCTATGCTACACTACACACTTCCACAGTAATAGGGTCATTTAGGGTTAATATGTATCTTCAGCACATGTTAAATTGCAGTTCAGCTTTATGACATTTCTAATGCCTCGTACAGCTGGTCTTTCATGTCTTCATGTAGTTTCCTCATGCTAGCATTTACAGCTCCGCCTTTTCCTGCCATTTTTTTCTCAGTGAAGAAAATCTCATGTTCAATTCAATTCAATTCAATTCAAATCAGCTTTATTGGCATGAATGTAGTATGAATGTATAACAACAGTATGGCCAAAAGCTACAAATAAATTACATAAGAACAATTCATTTCATATATTTCATTAAATAAGTAAATAAAACAGTAAAAGTTGTGTTTGTGTGTGTTAATAAATAATAAAATAATAATAATAGAAAATATATAAAATATAAAAATTATGTAAAAATAAATATTAAAAATAAAAGTAATGGGCATCTTATTCTCTCTCACCTTGTGTGGTAACTTGCAAATTGCCTAAGGCTCTTATAGAAGGTTATAGTTGATGGATGACCACTGAGAGGAAGTAGATAGATAGATAAGTAGATAGACAAGGTGGAGAGGATAGAGAAAGAGAGGCTGGAGGATAAATCAGTGGATAATTCAGAACCATGGGCAGCTCTTCATACTTTGATTTAGCACTGCCATGACAGCAGAACATCTCTAAATGATTGTGCCTGCTATTATCTTGTCGTCATGCAAATGCATTTTGAGCAGCATAAACCACAACACCTTTGAAGTTGCTCCTGGGAGAAGATATAGTGATGAATAAGGGCAAAGTGAAAATAAAACCAAAAATGTTTCATATCCTGTGGTCTAGACTTCACAGAAAAACGGCACTTCATAGTGATGAATAACAGTTATTACGCATATTGTCAGTATGATATTGGAAAAGCATAAAAACAGGGTTTAATTTGGTTTTAATAACAATCTTACATTCAAAATACTGTGAAGACAGCTTAAGGTATTTGCTGAAGGCAGTTGTGTGAGCACATTTTTGCAACAATCTGCTCCATGAGCAGGGATCAACCAGTCCTTTCAATGATGAAAAGGCATTGTTATTCTGGCTTGTGAGCTGAGGGAGCAGTGATAGAAAACATCCTGGCAAATAAACAGAGGTTCATTGGCACAATAGAGGCTGGAACCGAGCACAGAATTATGCAATGAAATCTAACAGGCCTCTGTGGAGCAACATGAGCTGAAGAACTCATAAATGTTTGAGGACCTGCTGGGGTAATATGCGCTTTTGTCGACGTTCTCGCCTCACATACTGGAGCTCTCATTGTACTAAACATAGAGCAAATGTTCTCTTGAACTACACGTCACCTGTGCACAAAACACTGAAGAGACATTACAGTCAAAATGAGCATTATTGTCATTTTGTCTTCGCTCCACCATCACACACACACATTGACAGTCAGATATATAAACAGCACCATCAACACGACACCCCCTGTGATCCACTTCGTGTGTCCCTGTGTGGCTGTGGCTTTCTTATGATGGACTACTGGTGGTAAGAATGACCTGCCCTTGTAACCATTTCCTCCACAACTGCCTGGTAATATTATAAAGAAAGGCAGGCTGAGTGGTCCTCATGCCTGCTGCCATCCTCCAACTCCCCTCCGGCTGTCATCTGCTGCCACACTGCAAAGCTGCTTCCACAAGTGATTTATTCTTTTTTCCGGATGACTCCTGCCTCACCCCTGCTCTTGTCATGTGGACAGACGGGCCTGAGAGATATGACTCGTGAGGAACAGGGTTGCACAGGGTGAGATGACATATACTCAAAATGGAGTTTCTGCTGCATTTGTTGGGCTATGAGATAATGCGAAGAGCTAAGCTAGAAATATCCAGATGAGTGTTACATGAGATAAATGCCAAAAATGTGTACGGATGTTGAGATTTCTTATCCCAGCTCCTCCATCCAATGTTCAGCTCACCTTGAGATGTGCCTCGTTTCAGCATCTCCTCAGGGACAGAAAACTCTCTGCTTTGATTGTAAACAACTCTGTCTGAATTTATTATATGAAATTCCACGAGTGAATAATCACAAAGACCAGTTCCTCACGTCCAGCTTTCCATATTCATGCAAATGCTGCTTTCAAAAGTAAATGGTCATTTCTTTCATTTCCCAATTTGAATTTTGCATTGTCATCACTTGTAATTGGAACAGACATAGCCAACCCACTAAACTGCACCGTACTCCTCCCCTACCTTCTTGTGATTGATTAAAAAGAGTAACACAGAGCACTGTTTGGATTTAATCAATTCTGACTTCCAGTTTTTATGTTGGCAATTTATTTTTTTCTGTAGTTGTCATGCTACAGAAATTAGTAATAAAGAAGCTTTTTTTTAAGTACACATTCATATCACTTTGGAAAACCATATTTAAATATTTTCACTTATAAGATTTATCATTCATCACCCAGAGCAAACTGATGTCAAACACTGATAAATGCAAACAGAACATATTTCACAGTCGAAGATGTAAACAAGATTGTTAGGCCCTTCATTAGCAGCTTCAGTGCTTTCCTCAGTTACAGTATGTGACCAGATCACTCCTAATGACTTTGGAGCCACGAACAGTAATGAATGCAAAACGCATGAGCTGACTTAATTATTATTTTCCCATTTGAGAGTTTATCTTGATCAGCTGTTGGTAGACGTGGCTTCCTTTGCAGCTTGTCCTGGGTACTCGGCAGATCTGATAAAGGTGACAGTAATATGCAAACAAATGGAAAGGCAAGAGACCAGGGGTGGTGATGACGATACTTCAGACATCAGTCATTTTGTACATTATGTGTGAATTGTTTATAACACAATATTATATTTGTAATGTTTGCTTATCATAAATGTTCCCATGAAACCTCCGTTACTGGTGTATAAAGGGTTGTGTTGATAACACAGTGCCATAATCATATTTAATAATACACTATTTCACTTTTTACTTTAATTTTGTCTTGATTTTGTTTGGCCTTACTGGCTGGCTTTCTGCTGTTTTGTTGCCTTCTGGGTATCCTGCTTTGCTTGCTTTATCTGTGAAATAGTATGATGTTCACTTTAAACATGAACCTTTAAAAGGTCTACTCAATTTCCCCTGTGCTTTCTGTCACATCTTACGGACTTTTTCAGTAGATTATTTTGCATTTTTCTCAGTTGTCGTTTAAATAAATCTGTACACATATATGGTTATAACTGCTGTTATAACTTATACACCAGTAATGCTTCACAGGAGCTGTAGTTGTTAACAAATGCATATAAACATATGAGAATGTCCCTTACTTTCAAATTCATGATTGTGTGTTATGAACCATTTATTAATTGCTTATTCTCTGCTTATACATGCTAATCAAGGAGTTAAAATAAAGGCGCGACCTCATAATGAGGCTCAGTGTCTCTGTGCTGACTTTGGTTGAGTACAGTAGCGCTCTTCATCCTTGTTAGCATTTCCAGTACTAGATTGCTTTAATCACATGGGATTCATTTGGTGAGGAAGCAGGGAAGGGCTGTAAATGAATTAACAAGTATAGCAATACAAAGTGCCCAATTACAGTTTTGACTCTGAATTAGCATGGCAAGCTATTAGCTACAACAGTTTGAGGAGTGACTGTTCACAAAGCTTAAACTTGCTCTACGTCAAATGGGTATTTAAGCTATCACACTACATATCAGCTCCCATGCAACAGTGTTCCTGGGGTTAGCCTCCGAGCAGATCTAGATCCATGAATCAATTACCACCACAGTGCCCACAAACCCAGATCCCATTTCTCTGTGTCACGCTCGATAAAAGCTATTCCCTGTCTTTCTACGCTGTCTGTCTCTCAGCGCTGAAGCTGCTTCTCATTTGTCTCATCTGATCTTAAAAGCGCTGGCTATTTCACATTTTGTGAAGTGACTCAGAGCTTCAGCTGGAGTAAGACAACTCCCGCAGGTGTGAATGTTGCACCTTAAGTTTTGACTTTACCTCACACTGACAAACTGAACTCAGCTTTTTCCTCCTTGCAGAAAAAAACAGCTGATGCAGAGGAAGAATTATCAATGGCCCCAAAAATGAAGTTGGCTACTAATCCACTCACTGTTAACTTTGTCAAATACTCAGCAGACCCATATCTCTTCAGAATGTCACCACTACGAAGCTAAGCAGGAGCAGCTGGGGTTAAAGTGCTCACTGATACCTTGATGTTTCTGTTGTTGCTGCATTGCCATTAATGTTCACTCAACAATTCATAACCAGTTTTCACAGTGAGCCTGAAGATGCCCTTTAAGTACTTTTCTATGCTTGAAATAAATTGTCTTCTATTTATGTACAAAACCCCTGTCTGTTTAAATATGCTGATGTTCAACAATTTCAAACAAGAATGATCAATAGCTGCTATCGCCAGAGACTACTGTAGCCTAATACACACACATACACACACACACACACACACACACAAACACACATACACACACGCATGAAGACTGAAATACACACACACATCTTCCTTTCTGTTGGGTACAGAGGCTGGTGCCATGCTTTCCTTGATGACAATGCAGCATCTACTTTGCTGACAACAAAGTCTTATGTGGTCCCTGGTGAAACAGATGGATAGGTACATCAAGTCCTCGCTGTCAACAAAAAAACCCATCAAACTAAATAAAATTAACAGTTAACAAAAGGAAGAAGTTGCACATGGGTATAAAGTTGTGATAGTATAAACACACACTCACACACACACACACAAGAAAAACGTTCAAAGAGGTCCATTGAGAGTGGAAAGTGGTGCTTCAATTTAAAGTGAATTAAAGACTAAAGGGGGGAAATAAGGATAGAAATAGAAATTAAATAGGATATATTAGTAATAATTGTTCTGCATATTGCTTTAGTGATTGAATTAGAACCACATTTTCCTGAATATTTCGCTGGTGAGGGAGGAAATAATACAGCTGCAAGCACTGTAGGAGAAAGCGATCATTGAGATCCACTTCATTGTTCTGTTTTTCCTTTTTCTGACTACATCTGGACAGCGATTGACACTGTTCAGCTGAAATCAGCAGCGGCTTTCGTTGAAGGTGACCCTAGTCAGTTTTAGTCAGCATTGTTCCTTTTCACCATGAATATGTAAATTGTCTTTTTTGGCTCCAATTGAGATGAGATCAATTTGAGGCTGAAGAGGATTGACTCGTAGACTGTTAAATACCCAGAAATCTCATTGACATGAGTGACAGGCACTGCCCTTATCAGGTGGGAGAGTGAGAGGAATATTAGGACCGATGAGCAAGCATATGTGAATGTGTGCGCGTGTGTGCGTGTCTATGTGTATATCTGTGTATAAAGATGTCGTGCCACAGCTTGAGTCGGGTAATTTTCAGAAGTAAATCCTTATCTCCTTAATTCAGATCTGGTAAATTGCCAACCAGAGAAACAGAATTTTGCTGACTTTCAATGCAGAAAAAAATACAGGGTGCAGATATTTACTGCACAGTGTTCAGATAAACAATGGCTGGATTCCTCTTGGACACACACACACACAGCATTCCTCAATTATTAATGCGGGTGTGGATTACCTCTGCAGAGAGGGACAGTTTACATGTAAGTAAAAAGTGATCCGCTTCACTCTATCTGCCCCATTTCCTCTTCATCAAACCCCCTCACCCTGATCATCCCCTTTAACTCCCCTGGAGAACCTTTGAACTTGCCTCATGATGAAACATGCACACGCACACACAAACACACATTGATAGCTAATGAAGGGCCAGTTGCTGAAAGGCTTGCCTTCCTTCTCTCACAGAGGAGGTATTCAGTCCCCCCTCCCACCCCTTCCCCAGCCTCTGTCTGGTCTGTCCTAGCCTGGCTGAGATCGGCTCAGCGTGACTCAGTTAAGTCTGTTCATCTCCGTTTGAATAGCAAGGTATTGTTTCACAAGCTAGGATCCCCTTACCATGGACAACACAGAGAGGCCGCCGTACCCACCTTACACACACACACACGCATACACACATGCAGAGGAACAGACAGAGTGGTTGGGTCGACAGCTTGAGAGCACATTTTTCCCAGGCGTCTGTCTACAAAGCTGCAAGAGAATCAAGTTCTTTCTAGACTTTTAGAGGAACAAATACAGACTCTTCCTTCGTGCTGGTTGGTGTGCCCTGCTTTTTCATGACAGAATCATTCTATTCTTGTGTACTTCTGAAGTAAATTTGTTGGTGGGACTCAGCTGTGTTTTCTCCTCCTGCTGTTTGGGGTCCATGTCTTAAGGTAGGACAGAGGAAAACATGAATGAATGAGCATTGAAGTATTTGCCTCTTTCCTTGTTTCTAGATGGTTCTAAAAATGGATGATCTTTACCAACAAATGTCTTTTCATACACTGTAAAAAATCACAGTACAGTACAGGATGACTAGCACTCTTTTTCAGCAATGCTCTTACATCACTCATAGATACATTGTGTTTACTTGGATTTTTTTATTGGACTTCAATTTATTACATTAGCACTGGAACTATTATAATCCTATTGTTGGGTTTTGACTGCATTGTTGCATTTTGTATTTACAGTAAATGTTATGTTTTTCCAACTATATCTCCTATTGCACCCCTAGAATTTCCTCTCCCAAAGTTTATTTAATTTTTTCCTTTGGTCCGAATAGTTTTTGTTCTTGCTTTCCATTTTTTCTTGACATGGGAAAAGGCTTGAAATGGGTCAGTGACTGTTGCTGTTTGAGGCCTGAAAGCCCATTGAGACATTGCATGTGATGTTCAGGTACACAAATGTACAAACTAGTATATAATGTCATCCAGTTGTTGGAAACAAGCTCTAAATCCTTAAACATAGACAAGCACAAAAATCAAAGTCTTAAACTACCAATACAACAATGTCAAGAGAGCAGGGTAGGTGTAGCTGTTATTTTCCCATAAGTCTGCAGTATTCAAGTAACTTCAATAAAGGAAACAGTATAATAATAAAATAACACTAGGTAATAACACTGAGATAAAAAAAAACATTATATTACTGCTATATCTAAGTGTCACTGTTAAATGAAGGAGGACACCAAAAAGAGGAGCCAAATGAGATCCAAGGTTTATGTGTGTGTGTGTGTGTGTGTGTGTGTGTGTGTGTGTGTGTGCGTGTGTTAGAAAATAAAAATAATATATTAAAATTTAAATAAATAAATAAAACAGTAAATGTGTGTGTATTAACGGACAAAAAATTCAAAAAACCCCGAAGAAAATCAGTATCAAATGTGAAATAAAAAAATAATAATAAAGGAATGATTACTAAAATAACAAAGATTATATCATACTATATTATTATATAATATTTTGAAATTTTTTCAGTACAATTATTTAATTTATTTATCAGTGTAGTCTGAGTTTCCACTGGTTGTCCTCAGTTTGTGGCTTGAGGAAATATATTTTGCTGCAATGATTTGGCATTCTGGCATTTCTCACAGTAAATAGGGGAGTTTCTGTGTGTCTGATATAAATTTGAATTCAGGGTATATTTGGGAAATGTTTGCTAAGTGTTTTTCTCTTTGAGTTTTATGGGTTTGAAGGTGCAGCTCTGTCTCTACCTGTTACAGTCAGTACCTCTGTTACAGTCTCTCCTCTTCTGGTAGCCAGCTCTGTCACACAAAACAACTTATATTAAAAATACAAATTAGCTCAGTAGATGTGATGATACAATTTGATGAGCTCTCTTTTCCCCAAAAATGTTCCACTGTGTTATACTGTATGTGTCACGACTTCAGGATTGTTTATTAAGAAGCCTCAGTTGGTAAATAGTGTTTGTTTACATGCACTGGAAAAGTGGGTGAGTGCTCTCTGTGTCCTCTCTTGATGGCCTCGACATACTCTGTGCCTCTTTTCTCCTTTCATCACCGCTGCCCTCAGGGCTCCTCCTTGCCCTCCTCAAATTCTCCATCTGTTTCAATTAGCCGGAGTGCAGGGTGGAGCACAGAGGTCGATCAGCACGGAGCTGCAGGTGCACCTTTAAAGTATAGCTCATAGCTGACAAACAGGAGTCACTCTCTGCCTGTTAGGGGGTACACTGTCACAGGTGAGAGTATGAGGCTGTCATTTCTAAGAGGGAGCTGCCAAGAGAGTATTTGTGGGATGCCAGGACCATTTGGGCACATAGACAGAGGCAGTCAGTGCCAATCAGAGCATCAGAGATACAGACACAAGCATACAATCGCATGCATTTTCTACCCACCCTCACCTCCCCTCACCTACTCATCTCTTCCACCCCTCCAGCTCACATAGACTGGACTTCCCTCCTGCACCCGTGAATTTGCTGTGCATGTATGAGAGTGTGTTTGTGCAACTATTCACCATGGATTAGCAGTGAATGTGACTACCTGAGTTTTATTCTGGGGTTCCAGTAATGCCATGCACTGTACATCTTGATGGGAGTTACTGGGAGTTATTACTCCAGCTTTACACGCAGTGGTGAGTAAGTCAATCATGTTTTGTCTTGTCTTACAGCATGTGCATCTGCTTGTCCCTTGTGCTGTATATTGTGTTAAAACATTGGTGTACTTTTACAAGATGAAAGCATTTAATTTGGTAGGTTTGTATCTCCAGGAGGTCACGTGGTATGTAGGCACATTCTGTCATATTTGTGCTGCGGAATATGTTAAACCCCAGCAGTGTGATTTCCTGAGTGTAGTATTTGAATAGCTGAATTGTTGGTGGGCATATAGTATATGTTACAGTCAGAATGTGGTCACAAATTAACAGCTAGGAGGACTAAAAAAGTTCTCGACTCAATGTATCTGAAGCTGCCTATAATGCTATAATGCACACATGCTCAAATCACTTTTTCAGCAAAGAACAACCATAAGAAAGGACATTTTGTGATAAAAGGATATTTTAATGAGTTGACCATGGTTGGTGGCAATTTGTCAAGGTGATGTAAGATGCCACCTTGCCACAGCTGTTGCCCCATAGGCTTACTGTAGACAAAACAACTGCAAAACAACTTATTTTACAACAAAAATACTGTTTTCTATTTATGAGGCCAAGGCACAGTATATGTCACAACTCAAGTTCTTATCTTTAACTCAAAAACTAAAACATTTAGAAAATGAATCTCAGAAGGCAAAAAACATCTTAAATCTTGTCAAACAGAGGTGCTTCTAGTCAAAATTTGATGATCAACAAAGTGGTACATACAGTTCTATACAGTCTATGGTCGTCTTATGAATGTCAAATATTCCTTCCTTTTAGCTTGGCCTCCACTTACGCATCAGGGAAATATCCCTCTTTTTAACAGCTAAATGCTCTACTGTGTTCAATGGCTATTTGCTAACTCTGTCTGGGCAGGTGGTTTTTCTGTGTTTGGTCTGGTTTAGGCTCAAAAAACATCTTAGTTAGGGTATTTTCATGGATTATCATATATATGGTAAATAATCTTCTAAACATCTACAGACAAGTACAAAAAGATTGAAATCTAACAAATAAACAAAATATCTGTAGGTGGTTTGTTTCAGACAAAATACTTTGACGATTAAGGTGCCACTGTTTTTTGATTGCTGTCATAATGTAAAACAAAAAAATCCCTCCTTGCCTGAAAGAGGCAGACAGAGCATCAGTGGGCTTTCTGTCTAAAGGGTACAGTCATGTCCTGGCTTGAGGTTTGAAGGCTTTTAAAGCTCTCAAGCCATGACACTTCAGAGAATTTTTAACACATAAAATTTTTACCAGGGCTTTTGAACAGTAAAAATATGAATTGGCATCACTTTTAGATATTTCACAAACTAAGGGCCAAATTTGAACTCTGAGCAGTTTTATTATTGTTCATACAGGTCCAGATGTCTGTGTTCCTACTCCCACATGGGAACAAACGACTGAGTGATTTCAGGCCTAAATCTATCTCTCTGTTCTCAGCAAAAGGCTCCCAGGCTGCAAGCAATGTAGTCATGAAGGTGATCAAAAGCCTTTAGATCTGTACATCTGTGTGCCCTGCAAATAGTGCAAGAGTTACAGCCTCCTAGCAACAAAGGGCTCTCTTTGACCCACATGCTCCGCCGCTGAAATAAAACAGACGACCTCTACGTTTGTGATTGGCCTAATGAATGGCAGTCAGGTCAGCCAATGGCACAATGCTATTGAGGGCCTTGAGGGATGAGTGATAGAGGATGTGATACCAGCAGAACAGAGGCAGATGCTGTTTTGACTCCCTGTCAGACACAGGGAGAGATGCTAATGATATTCTCCCTCATGCGCTGAGGCGAGAGAGAGAAACACTAATAACTCTCCATCTCTCTGGTCACTACCACGCCTGTAGACAGTGTGATAAATCTCACAGCAGAGTAACAAGATGCAATTAACAGGGTCTACGATGACAATTTCAAAAAGTTTAATGGGGACGACCACAATGCGTGTGTTTCCCCTTAACCGCCTGGCAACCACCAGAGCCCTTTAAAGTGAGAGTCGCGTCAGCGGGGGTCCAAAATGCTTGATTGTCACGGGGTTCATAGAGACCGCAGATAGTTCCTTGAAGTCCTAGGTGGTCAATTGAAAATGAGTGAGACAAACGTCAAAACGGCAATTTTAAGCGTTTTTTGGTAATTTATACAATAAATGCATTGACTTACAAAATTTGTACAGCACTCTGACATGTGTATGTAGTTACATTACTATTTTTTAAAAAGGAGGACAAATATTTTTTACAATAACAGCCTACCTTGTGACATTTTTTGGCTAACCTTACATTGGAAAGTGTGTTCCTCTTGAAAACACGTGTAATGGAAATTTGTGCTTTAGTGAGTCTTCTGGAATAAAGATTCCAATCCAGACGTCTTTTAAGGGTTTTATTCTTTGCAAAGGGTCAGACAAACTTACAGAGTGCAAAACAGTTTGCAGAGTGTAAGACAAAGAGCCAGTGAAGAAGCAGGTGACTTTATACTGTAAGGGTATTACACAGCTATCCAGGAGAGGAAGGGAGTAGGGACCAGCTGTCCTGAGATGAAGGCCTATCAAGGACAGTCTGATAAGAAAACTCTCTAACGAGCATCTTTCCCATGGAAAACTTCACCTAGCTGTAACATAATAAAATAATCAAATACCACACAGTGAAACACTGGTCTATTCTGATGAAGCATGCAGGGTGAAACAGTAAACACAGTAAAATATCAAATTTCCATCACACACGTTTTAAAATTCAGATCAGATTTACCTTTCTAACATTCCTTTTAGTAATCCCATGGTACCAGGGTTAATTGATCTTAATGACTACTTCAGATAGAACAGACAGGTGACTATCAATGATTGTCATGTATTAATTTAATAAATCTCCAATAAAATCAGAAAACAGCATGTTAAGTGGTTTGTGCCTGCGTACTGTCTTACAATAGTCTACAGCATGGTTTACTGTGCTGAGTGGAGATGCTGCAGTCGGTCAGAAAAAAAGAGTATGAATGTATGGTTTCCCAGCTGACATGGAGAGGAGGAAAAAATGGTTGAAACAGGTTAACAGGAGCAACCTTACAATCACTAAAGAGACTAAAAACAAATAAATAAGTGAGGTACTTTTTCCACAAAGAAAGAACACATTACTGGCTTGTTAGTTAGTGAATGTTTTTATTATTTCAAATGGTTCTCACACACAGGAATTTTGATGATAATGTGACATGTAATGTACAAAGTAATTATGTAATTAGTGCAAACATATCCCGTAAGAATGTGTTCACCAATATGGTGCATTCTGCAACTATGATGTATTAAGATGCACTCTAAAAAAATAAAACAATGGGTCAACAAAAAAAATATGTTAACATTTTCCACTAGAATTTTTAAGTTAAAACTGCTGGTAGAATTACATTAATTCAAAGCAATGTTTTGAGTATGGTGAATTACCTTTTAGGCCACATGCATTTGTAAGTAACTTAATAATTGTCAATGTAAATGCAAGTATTTAAGTTGAAGAAGCTTTTTGGCCACAATAAAACATTTCTAAGTAACATGAACTTAACAATTAAGTTGAAAGAGTTAAGTTGTGTGTTAGCGAGTTATCTTTAGTATTTCTTCTCATCTGAATCATAGTCTAATCATATCTAGCTAACTGGCTAACGTAGCTACTTGTAGTTTATAAACGTAGCTAGCCTACATGCTAACCGGAGTGGTGGCTAATGGGTAATGACAGGCTACAGCTACTAGCTAACTTTACCTCGGCACACAGACTGTAGCCTACTATCAACACTGCTCAAATTTCAGAGTAAGGACTTCCAGATTTTATTCGGTTACAGTAGGCTATCACCAAAAGAATCCTGAGCAAATGCAAATATGTGTGATTAAGCATAAAATTACTTACCATTCACTACATTACGCTTCAGTAAGTTTCAGCTGTGGCCCTGTGGTCACTCGTCTGGCCTTGAACATGCCTGCACATGCAGGACAGGGAAACTGTGGGCCGTTTACACGTCATCAAATTGTATTTTACATTAACAGAAAACTTAAAATTAAATTATTTTTTGATTAACAGAAAATGTTAAACTCTGACAAGTCATGATAGTATATTCAATCAATAGGCATAATTTGTGTGTCAGCCAAACTCAATAAAATAACAATTACAAGTAAAAAGTCTAACAGTATCTCAGAACTTGATTTTTTATTTCACAACAATATACACTGCTCAAAAAAATAAAAGGAACACTTAAACAACACAATGTAACTCCAAGTCAATCACACTCCTGTGAAATCAAACTGTCCACTTAGGAAGCAACACTGATTGACAATCAATTTCACATGCTGTTGTGCAAATGGAATAGACAACAGGTGGAAATTATAGGCAATTAGCAAGACACCCCCAATAAAGGAGTGCTTCTGCAGGTGGTGACCACAGACCACTTCTCAGTTCCTATGCTTCCTGGCTGATGTTTTGGTCACTTTTGAATGCTGGCGGTGCTTTCACTCTAGTGGTAGCATGAGACGGAGTCTCACAAGTGGCTCAGATAGTGCAGCTCATCCAGGATGGCACATCAATGCGAGCTGTGGCAAGAAGGTTTGCTGTGTCTGTCAGCGTAGTGTCCAGAGCACGGAGGCACTACCAGGAGACAGGCCAGTACATCAGGAGACGTGGAGGAGGCTGTAGGAGGGCAACAACCCAGCAGCAGGACCGCTACCTCCGCCTTTGTGCAAGGAGGAGCAGGAGGAGCACTGCCACAGCCCTGCAAAATGACCTCCAGCAGGCCACAAA
>NC_060171.1:19825902-19853002 GCF_021292245.1 Micropterus dolomieu | reverse complement strand
ACACTCCTGTGAAATTAAACTGTCCACTTAGGAAGCAACACTGATTGACAATCAATTTCACATGCTGTTGTGCAAATGGAATAGACAACAGGTGGAAATTATAGGCAATTAGCAAGACACCCCCAATAAAGGAGTGGTTCTGCAGGTGGTGACCACAGACCACTTCTCAGTTCCTATGCTTCCTGGCTGATGTTTTGGTCACTTTTGAATGCTGGCGGTGCTTTCACTCTAGTGGTAGCATGAGACGGAGTCTACAACCCACACAAGTGGCTCAGGTAGTGCAGCTCATCCAGGATGGCACATCAATGCGAGCTGTGGCAAGAAGGTTTGCTGTGTCTGTCAGCGTAGTGTCCAGAGCATGGAGGCGCTACCAGGAGACAGGCCAGTACATCAGGAGACGTGGAGGAGGCTGTAGGAGGGCAACAACCCAGCAGCAGGACCGCTACCTCCGCCTTTGTGCAAGGAGGAGCAGGAGGAGCACTGCCAGAGCCCTGCAAAATGACCTCCAGCAGGCCACAAATGTGGATGTGTCTGCTCAAACAGTCAGAAACAGACTCCATGAGGGTGGTATGAGGGCCCGACGTCCACAGGTGGGGGTTGTGCTTGCAGCCCAACACCGTTCAGGACGTTTGGCATTTGCCAGAGAACACCAAGAGTGGCAAATACGCCCTGTGCTCTTCACAGATGAAAGCAGGTTCACACTGAGCACATGTGACAGACGTGACAGAGTCTGGAGACGCCGTGGAGAACGTTCTGCTGCCTGCAACATCCTCCAGCATGACCTGTTTGGCGGTGGGTCAGTAATGGTGTGGGGTGGCATTTCTTTGGGGGGCCGCACAGCCCTCCATGTGCTCGCCAGAGGTAGCCTGACTGCCATTAGGTAATGAGATGAGATCCTCAGAGCGGTTGGCCCCGGGTTCCTCCTAATGCAAGACAATGCCAGACCTCATGTGGCTGGAGTGTGTCAGCAGTTCCTGCAAGAGGAAGGCATTGATGCTATGGACTGGCCCACCCGTTCCCCAGACCTGAATCCAATTGAGCACGTCTGGGACATCATGTCTCGCCCCATCCACCAACGCCACGTTGCACCACAGACTGTCCAGGACTTGGCGGATGCTTTAGTCCAGGTCTGGGAGGAGATCCCTTAGAAGACCATCCGCCACCTCATCAGGAGCGTGCCCAGGCGTTGTAGGGAGGTCATACAGGCACGTGGAGGCCACACACACTACTGAGCCTCATTTTGACTCGTTTTAAGGACATTACATCAAAGTTGGATCGGCCTGTAGTGTGGTGTTCCACTTTGATTTTGAGTGTGACTCCAAATCCACACCTCCATGGGTTTGATTTCCATTGATAGTTTTTGTGTGATTTTGTTGTCAGCACATTCAACTATGTAAAGAAAGGAGTATTTAATGAGATTATTTCATTCATTCAGATCTAGGATGTTATTTTAGTGTTCCCTTTATTTTTTTTTGAGCTAAACACTAACATCAGTATGCTAATGTACTCACAATAACAAAGAGAGCGTGTTAAGTGTTTATCAGGTGCAATGTTTACCATGTTCACCATCTTAGTTTAATGTTTGCCATTTAGCAGTAAGCATGAAGCAAATGAGGCTGGTGGAAATGTCATGAGTTTTCAAGGTATTTCAATAACCAAAAATGTCAACCTCATGGTAGTGTTAGATGAAATGTCAGGGGATGATTGGTCCCCTGGTGTCCATCAATGCCTGTACAATATTCACGGTAATCCATCAAACAGTTGAAATACTTCAGTCTGGACAAATTGGCGAAGTGACCGACAGATCACTGGCATGGCTTAAAAAGCTTCGTGTCATCTCAGCCAGTTTCCCTTAGGGGAGATACTTTCATTTGGAGGGTTCGGTGGTCTAATGAGACCAAAATTGAGCGTTTGACTATCATACGCCATGTTATACTGCACTCCTTCAGAAGGAAAACTTGGTGCTGTCAGCTAGAAACCTGTGATTTGGAAAATGTTTTTCAGCAAAACAATGAGCCTGAGCATTAAGCCAAAGCTACACAGTAAAAGCTTCAAAGCCCAGAATGCAGTCCAATAAAGTCAGATTCATACAGATTTAACATATTACTGCCTAAGGTGCTTCTACTACATACTTGCAAAGTAGTATTCTGTTATTTGTGATTCATTTAAATCACACTCTACACAATCTACTCTGTTTGGGGGTGGGGGTTTAACAAACCACAAAGTCACTGTATACCAGCTTCTTAACTTTAATAGAGTTTGGGACAAATTAAAAAAGAAAATACAATCCCACATTTTTAAAACAAAAAATATCAAAAACTGTCAGATAGAAAAGAGAACAAATCTCAAAAGTCTCAAAGCTTTTGCATTGTTGGTTTAATCATAAAAGACCTGATATACAACCTGCAACATAAAGCGATAAAAATATAGTGTCTGTTGTATTGTAGATTAAACTGTTAACTCATAGCTTGCATTCTGCTAGATTTATGTATGCAGTACAATAAGAGGAGGGCACAAACTCTCCACACATTTAAATAGTTGACAATTCATCACACAGCAGTACTCGGGCAAACTAAAACTTTCTTAATCACAATAGTTATTACTCGAAGTCAGTTAATTCATGAACATTCGTGCACGGTTGAAATAGTGAAGTATTTACATGTTTATTAAATATCAACATGGGCAGGTAAAAAAAATCAAAATGGAAACACACACACACACAACCACATTTCGTCTGATCTACTGTTACGGTGTTCTCCAGCTCGGTTCTTCTAGTGTTGAAACAAAGCTGGGCGTCCTCTGCCAGGATAATGAGCTGGGACACATTCTGAGCAGTTTGATGACGAGCTGCCATTATTGCAGGGCCACACAGTCACTAACAGAACGGAGCGCTTCCAAACAATGCATTTAAGTTGCCAAAACGTTACTCTCTGCTTCTTCTGCAATCAGCCTGAAGAGGTCTTCATAAACCGTTGGTGGTGTTAATAGGGTTTGCGTTGTGATACTGTGTAGCCCTTTAAGTCTGCTGGTGAAAATGAGTAACCCCTGCCTGCTTTCAATCACTTTTGTGCTGAACTAGTATCAGAAATTTGTTCAAAATTTAAATAGTGGTGTCAATATAAAATGTCGTTTGTAATTTGTTGGACTGATCAGTGCTTGCCATTTTTCAGAAGTCTAGCGCACTACAGGAACCATTGATAATCTAATCAACCACCCTCCCTGTCAAGCGTAGTCAGTGCCCTAATTTTCCAAATATAAATTAAAAGACATTTAAAAACAAATTTAAGAAAGGCATAATGTAATACTAAAATGGCTTACTTATATCCTTAAAATGGCTTTGCCAAAATACTTTCTCAAATGTACATTAGAATAGCTAAAAGGACTGGAAAGACGTATCAAAGACAGGACAGTTGAAGGGAATACTTTACTAATGAAGTGTAAACTGGGACTTGTAGTGGGGCTGATGTCTGTACTGTTTGAAGTAGCAAACTCTGACATCGCCCATTCAAAGGTCTTTTACACACCTTTGAAATGAATCAAAAGTCATAAGCCAGGAAGAATGTAAAAAAGCAACGAGTTGTTTATTGTAGGTCTATGGAGTTTAGGTTACAGGTTTGATTGGAAAAAAGACAAAAGCTTGCTGTAATCTGTTGCTTTAGTTTAACTGTTTGACTATATTGACATGTACAGTACAATATAATCACCTACCATGCTCTTCGCTAATAAGCAAAGGTTCCTTTCAATCATAACTGTAACAAACTACGCAAAAGAAAAAATATTTACAATTTGTAATAAAAAAAAAGCAAAACAAAAATCACAAGCACAGATAAAATGCACAACCCTGAAAAAAAATCTTTCCTAACATTTGCCAGGTTGGCAACATGTTTCTGGTTCCTGATATTACAAACATGAGATTTTTTTTTAAAAAGCACGTTATTTAAAAGTGGTGGGGGAAAAAAATAAAATTAAAAAAAATAAAATTTTAGATAATGAAATATACAACAGAAGAAATAAAACAGATGATTGAATGAGAATGAACCCACATCGCACGTGTATATAGATATATAAAGCTTCAATTACACTCAGGGTGCCTGGTCTCCTCTGATGTGGAATGTTGTTGCTCCATATCGCTTTTGTCTTCAGTTGGTGGGTTTTAGATTAAAAAGTGGGTTCTAGGAAAAGAAAAAAAATCAAAAAGCGGGGTGGAGGATGTTCCGTGGCTAGCGGTGGGTCTCATGTCGGCCACCAGTCCGTTAGAACAAGTGTCTTAGTAATATCCAGGCTGATACTGCTGGCTCCATGGCTTCTGGTTCCAGAACTGCACAGGACACATGAGGTGAGCAATCAGTACCCTATCACAATCTACTAAATATATAGATTGGTGCTTTTGTTTGGTCAAAGTTAGGTTATTGTTTCATAAAGCAATTCCAGGGAGAGGCTTTAAAATTGTTCCTTGTTGGCGCATTCAAGGATGCTCAAACATCTGTTAAGAGCAGATATTATAGAAAGTGGCTGCATACCAGTTTATTCAACTTTAATAGAATTGAGAAAAACACTAAAAACTAAGAAAGACAACAAATCTCAAAAAGTCAAAGGCCTCTGTTCTGTATCTTAAAAGCACTTCATTCACAAAACCATATAAACCTGACTCATGTGAAAAGAATAGTATCAGAGGTAAAAGGAAATTCTAAAACTAGTTTGTTATAGAAGTTGTTTTTACAGTCCATGTACCAGTATGGTATATTACAGGCACTTTAAACATTGTTTTGATGGGATTGTCACACCTGCTGGGGCACAGTGAAACAGCCTTTCATCAGAATATTACATTTATTTTTAATGGAAATCAATCATTTATTCTTCAGTAAACCACAGGGCTAATTCACTTTGTACTTCAACTCTATTTACACTAATGCTAGTGGGAAATACAGCCAGTGGGACTGTATAGTTTTATTCATATACGTACACAAAATTGAATCTGAATTGTTTTAACATTGACTGTGTGAAGCCAAGTGTAATATGCAAAACAGAACCTGCAGAAATACTGACCCCTTGCTGCCAGCTCTGGTTGAAGGCTTGAGCCTTGTCCATGCCGTTCCTGTTGCCTCCAAAGTTGCCACCGTTCCTGTTGCCACCAAAGTTGCCATTCTTGTTGCCACCAAAGTTGCCACGGTGACCACCTCTTGGCTGAAACTGTAGGAGGGAATGAAATGTTACCATTATGTTTGTTAAAGGGTTCAGCTATTTTTGAGCCATTACAAACATTTAACAAAAGTTAAAAACGTTTAAGGACGTAGGAAGTGTTTTCAGTGACAGACATTTTGTCTAAAGGCCTTGAAATTGGATAGTAGGATGTACCAGTGCCATTATCAAAACCCACCTGGCTAGGATGTCCCCGGTTTCCGCCACGGTTCATGCTGGCTCCACCTCCTCTGTTCATGTTCCCTCTGTGCATTGGGCCACCTCTGTTCATGGCTCCCCCTCTGGGTCCCATGTTACCCCTCATTGGTCCACCCCTGGGGGATCCGCCAAGGCTGGGAAGGGGGCCGCCGCGGTTGAAGTTTCCACGGTTGGGGAACCCTCCTCTGAAGGCTGGCGGAGGCAGGAAGCCACGAGGGGGTGGACGGTTGAAGCTACCACGAGGACCAGGAGCTGCACATGGATCAAAAACAGTTAGAAATGAACACATTTTCAACTGCTTCAAAAGATGTGAACTACACAATCAGAAGTACAGAAAAGTTTAAGAAAATTACATCCCCAAATGTCAATCCTACCTCCTCTGAAGTTGCCTCTGTTCTGGAAGCCTCCGCGGCCACCGCCTCTCTGCCCAGGTCCACCGCCGCGGCTGAACTGGTTCTTGCCTCCCCGGCCACCACCACGCAGGCCACCGCCTCTTTTTGGTGTTGTGCTTCCCTGGTTGGGTTTCTTCTCAGCTGGCAGAGCGGTCTTGCTTTCCTCTTTGTACTGTTCCAGTAGCTTGGCAGCCTCCTCCTTCTGAAGCTCAGCATAGATGACCTCATTGAAGCTCTCTCCCTCTTCAGGCAGAGAATAGAAGCCTGTGATGGATTGTGACAACATGATGGTTAGGGATGCCAAAAGAGGCCAGTCTGAATCTGAGAGACACTCAGATTTAAACTATAGAAGTGTACTTAATAGCAGAAGCATCGTTATTACTTTTCATTTTGAAGACAGCGTGCTCAGGCACTTCTTTGCCATCACTCTCAACCTTCTGCTGGACTCTCTGCTTGTAGTCGTCATCAGAGGGGCAGACCACCACAGCCTTGCGCTGGAAGCCTGCAAACAAGCACATCTTCCTCTTCTGGCCCGGTGCAGACAGGTTGGTCTGGGGAAGAGGAGAAAGGGTCTCAATTATACACCGATTTATAGTGTCCCATTTGTAGGGCTGACCCCGAATAGTTGAAGATTCACTGCGAAATGATGATCATGCCGTTTTGGTGATATGGGGGTGCTCAACAATTGATTTTACACAGAACTACCAGTTTTCTCCCAATAAGTTAATATACTGCCTATTACAATATACATTTCAATATATAATGCTGTAAATAAAAAAGCTTAATAAGTGTTTTTAAAGTGCCTGAATAAATCCAGTATTGTAACCCTAACCCTCAAGATAGGGGGCATCAGTGCGCATGTGTAGGCGTAGAGTATGTGTGTAGTAGCAGAAGAGGAACTTGCTAGGCAAGACTTGACAATTTGGAATAGACTATGTAAACGCTTAATCGGGGACAGACCTGATTTTTTTTTAGTTGTATCGATATAACATTGGCAAACGCTGTGATCAAATTCAATGACAGCCACTTACATGATCCAAGATGTAGTTTCTCTTCTTGCGGGCAGCAATCTCAATAAACTTTCCCAAGAAAAGTGGTGCTCTCTGGGAAATTGCAGTTAGTTTTGTAATGTCCTTGGACTGACGTTTCAGGCTGTTGATCTGTATTAAGTGATGGGATAAAATAGATGACATTAATAATAAACGCATACAATAGAGGTACAGAGACTGTCCAGATTTTAAAGGGCTACCATAAACAGCTACCAGGAAACCACACAGCTGTATCAGTACTGACCATCATCTTGTCCACAATGGTGTCGCTGCCCAGGATGTAGTATTTCCCAGGGTTCTCCTGGACATGGTTCTTCACCCATGTAGTCTTCCCTGAACCTGGCAGGCCTACCATTACTATGATCTATACAACATAAAAAGGCAAAAGAATGAATTAAGATCAGCCCCCCAAAAATTGACGTCAAATCCTGAAACACTCGGAATATTATAGTTATGATAATCAAAATAAAATATATAC
Source organism: Micropterus dolomieu (assembly GCF_021292245.1). Taxonomy (NCBI): domain Eukaryota; kingdom Metazoa; phylum Chordata; class Actinopteri; order Centrarchiformes; family Centrarchidae; genus Micropterus; species Micropterus dolomieu. Next base: position 19,845,686 of record NC_060171.1, on the reverse strand, counting down.
ACATTACTATGCTTACCTCGCAGTCAGCCTTCGTCTGTGGCCCCTTGAGACCACGGACTCGTTCACTCACAGGGATCTGCTGTAGGAAGGTGTAGCCCTGGGGCTGAGGGAAGTACGGAGTCTCCATCTGGCCAAAGTTGAACTCCACAGCACAATTGTGGCAGATTATGTGTGGAAAAAGGGCCTGGCCCTTCAGAGTGTCCTTGCTGACCTGGAAAGCGACAGCCGGCTCCCCACCATTCTTTGAGAAGGACAACACCACCTCCTCACCCTCAAAGTCCTAAGCAACGAAAGCAAGTGATGGGGAAAAAAGTTATGAAACGACAATATATGCATGACTCATCCTGAAATTACACAAGGTTCCTCCTTCTGAAATACATTAAATGGGGAACAATATGCAGCTTTGCCATTTTAATAATTCTTTTGTTATTGTGGCTCTGTTTTCATCTACTTTAATGAACTGATCAATCCAAGTAGCATTTATGTCTTACAATAAGGCAGCAGATGACATCATTCTCCTCATAGGTTTCCCCAAAGTCCTCTGTCACACAGTTGGCAGTCTTCTTGCCTTTCCCAGAATATGCGTAAGAATGTTCCTCCTCACCTGGACATTAATAGGAGAATACAAAACATTTAGTGGACTTCTGATATTTTTAAATTAACACACCATGTCTCACTCACTGGGACTCTGTAATGGTGTGTGCATCATCATCATCATCATCTCTATATGTTGGCAATAGGCCAGCCACCATTACCATGATGCAGCCAGAACTGGAGCCATTTTACATTAACATGCCGTAATACTTATGAACCACTAGAGGGACCCATTAGCCTCTTTTTATAGAGGCTCACAGCAGCCTCAGTTTTAAGTGTCATCTTGTTTGACAGTACTTAATGCAAAAACAACCAACCAGAACAGTTTGTTTTGTCAAAGATCCCATCCAAAATACTGCAGTACTCTGAACCACACAGTATTCTGCATGACTGAATCATAGCAAATGGCTGCATTGGCTTAGTCACCATTTTGTGTAACGGAGAGGTAATAAAATCCCATAGCATTTACATGATTATAGACAAAAGCTCAAAACAGAGAGTTTCTTTTAACTGTTTTCTGTACACCATGTGTGTTATGTGACCAAGTACAAACTATTCTGGCAACAAGTGGAACAAATGGTGCCATGGGTAAATGGAAAGTTACTGCTGGACAAAACAATATAATAAGCATTAGACTGTAGATCTAAAGCATATATAAAAAGACACTGACCAAGGAGCAGGGTGCCAGTAGCCAGGGACCAGCCGACCTGCACGTCATGAATCTCCATGTTCTTGCTGGAAATGTGCTTAACAGGAATTTTCTCTGTAATCTGTTGACACGAAGCAAGACACATGAACAAAATGTATTTGGATTCATTTCCACTAGTCCAATGGGTCTTACTTTTACCATTTAACAACTAGTTTGAAAACGCCATTTAAAATTCAACATAAAGCTAGAAACATTCAGGGATGCAATAAGAAAAAGAATGGTGTGGTACGACTGGGAAAAGGGAATTCTGTGCACGATACGTCAGCACTGTTACTGTACCTTCATCTCAAAGCAGGCTTTGCCTTTGTTCACACCGTAGGTGGCCTTGCCTCCGGACCACAGGTAAGCAAAACTCTCCATTGTGAGTGATGAGGCACTGTAACGGTCCCGTGACACCTTGAAGTGCAGATCGCAGTTGTCTACAACACAGAAATGAAAATTTTATATCAATCTGTATCCATGTGAATATGTCTCTGCTGAAATGTGGTTAATGTTCTAGATAATGTCTTCTTTGTAATTATAATTCTGGATCTTAAAATATAGTTAAGGACATAACAAGTTGACTTTAAAAATTCCTTTCACATCAAAAAACAAAACACCAACACTTACAGGCATCCAGGCAGACTTTTGTATCATCAAACTCCTCATCTTCTTCCTCCAGAGGTGGCACAGGAGACTTAAATGAGGCCCTGGAAAGAGATAGTAACCAGACAATTAGAGGATTCACACGTCAATGCAACTGCATGGAATATATAGATGACTTGGGTACCACTTGCTGAAAAATATTTGGGAAAGAAGTGGATAGACGGACTAGGGGTAAAACAATACAAAAGAGACAGTAAATTGGGCCAAGCGAGCCTCCAAACTTTTTGGATAGTCAACTATAGTGTGGGCCTTGGCAAACACTTACCTTGCAGTATCCAGCGAAATCTAAAATGTGAGAGATACACAGAAAGAAAGCACCTCTGCTAGCCTTAACATGCAAGGCTATCCATTGGCGAAAGTGACCAAATCAAGCGCCCTCTCCCCTTTGGGATCAGTGTGTTTATGATCTCGGGGATTGCTGTGGGGTCAGTCATAGCGATGACGGGTACAGCTATATTTATCTTGTGTGGACTGCTAAATGAAAAGGTCATGACTAACTCACACTGGTCTGTGTAACTTTGTAGTACAGGTTGTCACCATGCTTAGCTACTTGAAATGAGCGATCGCAGTGTACTGTGAGCTACAGCAACTTACCAACTCTGTAGCTTGAGATTAGGTACCTAAATCTCTTACAGGAAATTAAAGAAACTAGTTAAATTGTTGTAAAGCAGGTAAACATTTCAGTGATGCTTAAGCACTGTTCCACCTGAAGCAATGATCCAAGTCCAGTGGAGTAGAGAAATTATTTAAAAGGAAGAAACAGATACATACTGTCTGTCAGTAGGAGCATATGGTGAATGCAGTCAGCTAGTGGGTCACACAATGGTGTCTATAGGCCTGTGGCTGCCCAGGGGCCTCTGGTTTCACATAGGATAGAGAAAAGCTCTACAAAATTGTTGGGGATAATATTATGGCAATAGAAAACGAAGGAAATATTGGACTTACAATTGGAAATGAACGAATGCTTGTAGAATAAAAATAAAAGAAAGGCTGTCCGATAGGGTGGTGGTTGGGGGGGTTAAAAAACAAAAAACAACCCCCAGCAACCTGTAGAGCAGCAATACTATCGCATTCTAATAATTCTTGCGCCACCCCCCGCTGCCCATCCAACCCCCAAATGGCTGAAGGATGAATCAAACATTGATTCCATTTTCTGCCACTTGATCCTTACATTGTGTCAACAGCGCAATGAAAACAAAACACTGACCAAGAAGTAGGTACATGTATGCCCACACATACACTCAAACACACCATGCATGATGTCACCTGTGCAGGAGTAGAAAAGAGCCTCGCAAACACACATCCACACTATGATAACATACACACAAGACATGATACATGGGACAGAAATAGCATTTTTTGACGTCATACAACCAAAACGGGGTTTTAAAAAAAAAAAGGAAAAAAAAGAGAGACTATTGCGAGGCAAAACGATGGACGGTCAATAGCGAGCTCCTCTGTGGACGTTCCAAACACTTTGGGAATTTTGCTACATCCTTGTGTGCTACCCTGCAGCAGTGAACCCCTCCCTCCCAAACCTACCTCGGCTATTCCTCCCCACCCTCCCTCCTTTCAAAAGTGCACATCTGTTATGATCCTCTGTGTTTGTTCTCTTTGAGCAGCCTTGATTCACCTTGAGGACACAATGGGCTTTCCAAAACAATAAGTGGCATGAGGAACAGATGTGAAAATTCATAGAGACTTGATAGTTGCACTTCTGCTACAGAATGCAGTCCATTAAAGACACAAATGTGAGTGGGCACTGTAGAAGGTAAATGGTAAGGCTCTTAAAGTAGTCAGGGATGACCCTCAAAACATGTGTGAAAGTAAGGTCAATAAATAGTATAATACTTGAAAATGAGGGTTTTTTCTTGCTAGTTAAATGTGCATTGGCACTTAAAGCCAATACAGTTCAACAAAGCTATGGATGGCGCTTCAGGGATGCTGAAGGCCATTTTTGCTCTGTCCCATCCTTACCAGCTGTATTTGTTCTCTTCAATAAATTCAAAGTAGCCCCTTCCATGTTCCTCCCGGCGTCTCTTAACACCCTTCTTATTCTTCTGATCAGCATTCGTGTCTTTGTCCGCATCCCCTTTGAAAATAGAACAAAGATAGAATGAGGTGCTCCTTTTTATGTGAGAGAGAGGTCGGACTGGCAGTGGGGTTCTGGCCCACAAAGCCCGTTCATTAGTTACATTGTGTCCACCATAATCATCAATATCAAAAAAGGTAACGCCTCATGATTACACTTAAACACCACAATCATACTGCATAAATTGTAACAGCCCTAATGACCAGATAGTAATTACAATGTAAGCTGGTCCAAATGAACATTGTGAACAGTGTTCGCTGGGGATGGAAAAAACAAGTCTCTGCAAAATAACTGGACATTAACCCTGCAATTAAGGGTTTAGCTTATCCTTGTTTCAATAAGATTTGGATATAAATATGTTTCAATAAGGACAACTGTGGTCTGGGACAAATGCATCATGCAAGGAAAAAGGGATGCCTACATAGTTCTTGACTATTGACCCCTCCCCCTATCTTACCCTAAATAACCTATTCATTGTAAACCAACACTTACTATAACAATAATGAGACTTTCTAATCAAACCACGTACAAACTAACCACGTGCTAGACAAGCAGTTCAGGGCCTGCCCCATCTCCCGCACAGCTTTGGGTCTGCTAGTTCAGGTGTTCCCGACCCATGAAGTCAAATCCATTTGTCATACACAGTCACCCCATGTGCTGAAGTTTAGTCTACTCATTCCCAGGGATTTAAAATTGAGTTTATTTTGTACTTCTTTTGATGCTGCCCAATTGTTCCTTTGAGCATAAGGCAATTAACAGATGCGGGAGCAAGGCACCATACAATCAATACAGTCAGTCAATATGGTGAAAACATCTTAAAACAAGTTGATCTCAGTAATGCTATTTTTTTAAAAATGATTATAAAGTGATTGTCTTGGCACTCCTCCACCCTACCATCTTATCCGTAGCGAAACGTCAACATGGGAACCACTGAACTAGCTAACCGGCTGATCAGCTAGTTAGCACTGCACCACAGACAAAGAAAATGACGTTAGCTGGCAAGCTAACACGCTAGCCAAGCGAAACGAAATGCCGGAGTAAACTAAATTAATAGCTTAATTCTCAGTTCATCTGCTGGTTAATTGTTTCTATCGACATTCAATTTTGAAGAAAAATATTTAAATTAAAGTTTGCGGACTGGGCTATCAACACTTAACGTTATACCAAGGCGGTGACCGATGCTAACGTTAAATTAGCATGCCGGCTAACGGTTTCAGTTTGTGGCTAACGCTTGCTAGTCTAGTGAGGTCACGCTATTTAGCTCAACATGGACGCTCTGTTGTATGGTTACGCATTCAAATTTGTCATTCCCAGCCGGCTCCCTCGCTTGGGCTCCCTCCCGCGGTAGCATTATCGCTAACGTTATAATAAAAACCGACACCCAGCCACAGTCCATCCAGCCAGTCACATTTTCATAACCAACCCGGTCGACTCACCCTCAGCAGCCTGGTCCCCGGGCTCACCATCCTCTGCGTCTATTTTCTCCATGTCGTCCACATCTCCCTTAAGCATTGGATCCATTTCGTCTTCCTCGTCCCCGTCCTCTTCCCCCTCACCCATCTCTTCGTCCTCGGCGACGCCACCACCGTCGCCTCCATTTTCCGGCTCTTCTTCCTCACCCTCCACCTCGTTGGCTTCCATGCTTTCTTCTATCGGGCCCTCGCCCTCTTCTTCCTCTCCCATACCCTCCTGTTCGGCGGCCTGGCCGAAACCCTCATCCGCCGCCGCTTCTTGGTCCAGCGACGAGCCTTCGGCAAGGGCCTCCTCGTCCACCGCGGCCTGCAGGCGGTCCATCAGCTCGGCCTTCAGCCCCTTGTCCGAAAGATTACGCTTTTTCAGCTCGTCCTTCAGCTCGTTAACTTTAAGCTTTTTAACGTTAATTGCGCTCATTGTGAATATTTGACGGCAAACTGGATTAAATAAAACTCACAAATACGACAGTAAATAAATAACTAGACGCCCTTTGTTAACGGATGTAGCTCAAAACTGCGCCAAATGGCACCCGTGCTGTCGACCAATCTTACACCGGCAGAAGAGCTGTGCTGATCCTGCTGTGTGGGGGAGGATGACGTCCCCTACCGTAATTACCCAGAGAGCGCCGCAGCTTGGTTATATAGCCCGCAGACCATCTGTTACTACCGTAATAACAAACCAATTCTATAGAAAGCGTTGATGTGGAAAATTGTGGAGGAAAACAATTCAACACTTAAACACCACCCAGGATAGCAGGCTACTCATCTAATTGTTATCTGCAGAATTCTTATATGCTTGGAAAGAAGTAAACATATTGCAAAATACATTTTAGAAGGGACCTTTTAACAGGGCTGCCAACCTTTCAGTTTAGTTTGGAGTAAGATTCAGCTGAGGTCGATGCATTTTATGAGGCCTACTGTGACATTACCCACCGCAGGTTTCGGGGTCATCACCCCTCACAGGTAATCACAGGAGCTTTATTTAAAAAAAGTTCAGCACTCAAACTCACAATTTAAAAACACGCATGAAAAGCCAAGTCAACAACCATGATCAATGATGAATAAGCAGGCTATGGTTGATCAGCATACATTCTACAAAATTCAAAATATAAAAATAATAACATAGGCTCTCAGGCATGCTGTAGGCTATATTGCTTTCATATGTTTTCTCCTGTATAGATCAACTTTTCCCATTTATTATCATCCCTGCTGAGTCAACATACACTTAGGCATGATTTAGTCTTCTTCCCTCTTCTTTTTCTTTTATTTGTGGAAGTAACCCTTTCATGTCAATGATAGGTCAATTCATTTAAATTAATTTATACCCCCCTAGACTTTAATACCTCTTGTCTTTTATCAAGCCTTCTGCTCATGTTCAAAACATGCACATTCAAAATATATACTATCCCACATATCTGTGTTCTCTGACATGTCAAGAAAAAGTCTTGTAACAGAACTGTAAAAGAAACCTTGGATAATTGGAGACTAATTCTGTCTTAGAGGAGTATTCTTGAACTTTCTGTCAACTACAAGAAGAATCAATTTGTCATTTGTTTGATCAACATACTGTAGATTTTTTTTGGCTGTATGTTGAACTTTATATAAAAAGGAAAATGATTCATATTCAGGAAAACAACATTCTTCTAAGTATTGAAAGAAACGAAAAGGAAATTTGTTTTGTACGGTTGGCTTTATTATTGGGGAAGTTCTACCTAAACAAGAAAAAATGGACAGACTCCAAACCACACTTTGGACACTTTCACCAAGAATTCCATTAATTCAACACCCCGATTACAGACTTTGCGGACAAGAAGGCAATCAAGACTAATTATGTGTTTGACAAATTTCTTATGGGCCGATATAATATTGAATCTTTACTCTTTTAATTTGTGTCCTGTTCTTTCTTTTTTTGTACATGTAGGCATATCCCTGGTTGTTTTGTGTTTATAATGTCAATATCTACATGCTGACTAAAGTAAAATAGCCTTTAGGCCCATAAGGGCTCAGATAAGGGTTGGTGGGATGATACACCTAGCTCATGAGATTTGACAATGCACAATGTCAGGGTTACTAAAAGAAGACAAGAAGATATTTTAACACTATTTTGAAGAAGTTTTCAATGCTGAAATATATGAGTGGTTCTCCCCCCTGAAAATTCTGAGCATTAAACACTTCAATTCTGCATTACATACATTCATGGTGGAAATGTTTTTATTTATATAAAGGGAAACACAAAATCCGGCCCTGCCATGGACTGGCATCCTGTACAGGGTGTACCCCGCCTTTCGCCTGATGCCAGCTGGGATTGGCTCCAGCCCCCCGCGACCCTGTACGCAGGATAAGTGGTTGGCGATGGATGGATGGAAACACAAAATTCAGGTGGCAGCTGAAAATTTGAAAATAAAGCATAATGAAGCAATCAGTAGCTTTTTTGTTTAACTTAAGTTACTTTTTTGGACATTGCACATTTGTTTTTTCCTCATTGCATGTTTTCTTGCTGTGCCAATGAACCTTTCTCAAAGAATTTTCATGTCTTAGTTAACATTTCTTGTTGCAAGCTAGAACATTTTTAACAAATGCTTTCAAAAAGTGAAATCAGCTATTTCAAAAAGTGGTGGGGACATGTCCCCAGCGTCCCCAGTGTAAATGACACCTATGTGTAGCCTATACTATATACCTATATGTATATGCCTAATGGCCTATAAATACATATCTTTCAAAAATCTTGATAAAGGGCAGTTATCGGCCGCTTCAGGCATCCTGCAGCAGAGAGACAATCCCAAACAAAGCAAGTCTGCGCCTCAGTTTTTAAGTTTGCAAACTCTACGTTACCGCTCTGTCACAAACTTGAGACCCACAGCGCGAGAGTGGGTCCACTGTAGGCGGAGGCCGGTGTCGCATCAACTGGGCAGAAATCATTCGCGCTGCAAGTCGACGTAATCAGTTATAGGCCCATTTGTTTTTAACTGCATGAGAAAATATATGTGTGGCGTGAGAGCTTGTGGATGTTGCGTTAGTCTTACGCTCAATGCATGAGAGTTGGCAGCTCTGTTAAAGCCTAACGTTTAAAATGCTTCCAGTTTCATTTACCATAATTCATTTAGGTATAATGGTCCTTGGCTGTAGCCTGTATTTTCTGAAACTTTGGTACAATTATCTTGCCAGGGAAAATAGAAATATAGGCTACGTGCTTGATAATGAGGGTCTTCACGCATCTTTCCAATAGGTCTACAGCAAGTTATTTTAGGGCTGCATAGCGTCCAACAAAAAGCTATCCAAGTTAATCAAGAAGTAGAGGAGGCTCACTTTAACAGGATATTGCATAGCTTTTAATTCATTTGAACACGTTTTTTATTTGCTCATATTAATAACAGAATTGATGACGGCTGTATAAAACATCTCCTCTGCTGCAGAAATACCAAATTCAGAAATCAAGAGCAACAAACCAATAATTTGCAGACATTTGTCAGTTGCTGTTGAACATATTTACGCATAAGCACAAACACTGTCACTGTCCTGGGAGACACCATGAAGCACATTTGATGTTTTGTTCATCACTCTATTTTACTCATGTCATTCAGTTTGCGCGCCCTGGTCTGTACTCTTGTGAAAAAAAGCTGTGTGAATGTCTTCTGTGGCTCTGGGGGCTATGTCAAGTCTGAGAAAATAACCCATGCAGGAATCCTTATCTGACTGTGCTGTGCCATTACAATTCAAGTTAATTCCGTTAACAAACTGTTCAACACAGCCTGCACTTGCTCCTTACCGCCTCCCTGAGGAGGTTCCCATAACCAAGTGAATTCATGAAGTGTTCTCCAGTGCGCTCACTCCTTCTCCACTGTGCCACTGTCATCACTCCAGCTCTGAGCCAGTGTCTTCAGCCTCTTAGTTTGTCCTGTTTTTCATTTAAGCCTACCATGAGTGAAATATTTTTGTTTTATATCCACGGAGCTTTGGCAAAATTAAAGAAAAGCGCATCCTGCCTTTGTTCGGCTATCTTTTTAAATATTAACAAGTTGTCATGTCATCTCTGACTGGAAAAGGAGAGAGATTTCCTGCCTCGGTCAGAACAGCACACTGGGTAAGTCAGATTTATTCGTTTTGAACAGAATTTGTAAAACGCTGCATGGTCTTTCCAGAGTTTCATTACTATAATATTGTTGCACTGCAAGAACAACACATGGGTGTGGTTACAGTTGTCCACGTCGATTGACATCTAATTTCCCACTGCCAAAGCCCACATACATCCTTCTTATAATGATTTAATTTTCAGAGCTCAGAAGTGCAGCATCACTGTGAGCCCGACGGCTTTTCTGCAAGTATTAAACTGAAAGACTGCCAACCCAAGGTGCGCCCTACTCCTGAGGGTGCCGGAAAGACCAGAGGCGACCCACATCGGAATATGTGCCAGAGAGCAGACGCTGTCCCGTCATACAAGTCCCTCCCTGGAGCTATAGGAGACCGCATCAGGAGTACTATGTCCTTTGGTAGCGGGACTATATGCAGAGGCACTATGTCGGCGTATCCCGGCTTTGGGAGGTCAGATGGTAAAGTTGCGTGTTGTGAGAAGTGCTCAGCGACCCTTGTTGCTCTGAAGAAACAAGCTCTGAGCCTGGCTGTTCACCATCAATTCTCCTGCAAGGTCAGTAACCGCGATGCTCTGATGGAGCTGCTCAGGGATGTGGTGGACCACAAATGCACTTATAGGACCATGCTGCTCACTTTTAAGTTGATCCAAATCTTAATGAGGAAACAAATAGCCTACTGTTAAAACGGTGTTTGAGGTGAAACGTTGGCATAGACTAAAAAAAAGGAGGCTGATTCAAGTAAACACACAGGAGTTTTCAGCAGGTGGTGGTATAGGGTTATAGTTGACAGACAATAAAGGTATATAATTATACCAGTGGCTATTCTTTATGCAGAAACACTTCCATGGCTCATATTTTGAAGAAATAAGATATTACTATTCCAGTGTCTTAAATGTGAATATTTGCTTTTTTAGTATGATACTTAATTGCAAATATTTAAGGTTTTGAGTTTTTCCTTTGACAGAACAAGTAATATCATTATGCCAGCTCGGGTGCTGGGAAATTGTAATGGACATTTTTTATTTTCAGACATTTTGCAGACCAAAAGATTAACCAATTAATTGACAAAAAAAAAACAATAGCTGCAGCCCTAATATAATAACACATATGTAGATTTTGTTACTAAAACTGACACTTTTAACACATTTTCGGACTGTATGTGGGGATGCTGCATGTTTAAGTCAAAATGCTTTAATACTCACATGGACACATGAGTCTTTACAGTGCTGCCTCTGGGAGGTATGCACAGCAGCCATCTGTACATTTGTCACCACTAACATCCATCAAACACACTCCAATCGACAAAGTAAGTAAAGCCATTCCTCCACGAGTGGTTTCAAATGGGCATGAATATTTCATCTTGACATCCGTGTGTCATCTGCACAGTCCTGTCCATTGAGGGAAGACTATTTATTTTTGTCCTCTAAAGTGGGTTGGGGCAAAGCTAGCATCATGTTTTTAGAGAGAGACCACAGGCAGTATACCATGTGAGCAGGAGAGAGATGGTATCTTGTGGCCACAGACATGGTCAGAAGAAATCTGATAAGCCAGCTAACTCGTTGCAGGTTTATTGATCTGAGCGTGATTTCTCAAAAGCATCATGTCTCTGTAACGTCATCTTTTTAGATGGGTTTGCAATCTGGCTAAAATGCAAAATCCAGTAGCAAATCTGGCTACTACAGCACATATCTTTCTTTACATATCCGTCATCAAGACATGAAACCTGAACATTTGCAGGTTGTTGTTTATTTTGCTAATTTGATGTACAATAATGATAATATTAGGTAATACATGTGGCTTATTTACCATTGGAAATTATTGTATGGAAGATATAATTGTAGTCCCTGATGTGTAATCATTTCTGGAGTGTTAATGCCTTTGCTTTACATAATTATTGAACGCTCCTGTGGGGGAATATGGGTCGCTGTCAATGTGCTGGCAGCTTGGATGGATGGGGTGGATGGGAAGGAGGAGGGAGTGAGTGTGTTGGATGGGTGTATAGGTGTCAAGGGCAAAAAAGGATGTGACACAAGATTGTCTTTGTCAGGATGAAAAGCGAGATGATGATTTCATGTACAGCCTAGGTCCATGCTGGAAACCTTTTTAATTAGTATGATTTAAACTTTTTCAAACCTCATGTTTGGAAGTTCCTAAATTAAATAGAATTATTATCCTCCATCTACATGACAACTGTGCATTAAAGTTACAGAATCAAATTAAATTACCATGACATGACAAGACTGGATGATTGCCCAGCATTCACAGAATATTTATATCATTTTATAGCATAATATGACATTTTATAGCACGTTTTGGCCAGGGAACAATTTCAATTTCAACAAAGCTATTATTTTCATCAGCAGGGAAAATGAAAATAAAATGCTCCTTTAAACATTGCAAGGATAACAACAGAGATTCATCACACTTTTAGTTTATTTTAAAGGTGCAGTAAGTAAGTTTTCTTTGCTTACTGCATTTTTAAAGATGACAGGGGTATTATTAATCAATACCCCTGACTCCATGATTACTTAAGCTAAGTGCTAAGATTGCTTTCAGTGCCTTCTGAAGACTCAATTTCCATATGCTCAGTGATCATTCATGTAATTCTCAAGCCAGAAATCAAACAAAGCAAGTTAGCTTTGTTATATGTCTTGTCAGCTTGTGCTGAATCTCTGATCCTTCTTAGATTAGTTTTTTTTTTGTGAAAATAGATCTTATGTCAACTACAGATAACAAACACCTAACCCAAATTTGTTTGCAAGTAGTAAATGGAAAATGATTGCTGCAACTTCTTTGTAATTTTGCAGGAATCTAGTGACCTGTGTGCATTTCTTCACGACAACCTTCGCGTCCATAGTCGGTCCACCAATGAGTGCAGGGACAGAGACAGGGAGCAGGGTGAGTGTGGAGCCTGCGGTGTAAACCTGAACCAGCTCAAAGAAGAGGCTGTCCACTTGGCTCTGAGCAGGGGTCAACCATTAGCTAAGCCTCCCTTTGAACCCAGCTTTAGCACCAGTCCACTGCTGGGACAAAGTGAGACAAAGCATGGAGACAGAGCTCCAAGGGAAGCTGCCACTGCTGTGCATCAACCACGCAGTCGCACCCACACTCCTCACAGCCCAAGAAGTCCGAGGACGCCTCAGAGGACGCCTCAGAGGACGCCTCAGAGGACGCCTCAGAGGACCCCTCAGAGGACCCCTCAAACCCTCAGACGGAGGGGGCCTAAGCTCCCCAACCCCGATATGGACCGCTGGGTAGAGGAGCAGCAGCAGCTGGTCTCTTCTAAACCTGTGTCCAGCACTGATGGTGTCACCATCTACTCTCACCATCAGGTACCCCTAAAAGCCTTCTCTTACCACTAAATCACACATAACACATCCCATAGTGTGCATTCCCCTTTTAATGAGCTATATGGGTAAAGTACGTCTTTACGGGTGCACCTGTCAGCAAAGCAATCATTCATAGTGCCTAATCAGACCCTATTTAGATCCCATGGCTGAGGAGGACGTTGTTTAAAAGTACTTTTGCTAATGGAATGGAATTGGGTCATGATTTACCCCTGTCATAAAAGCCAGCCAGTGAAAAAGCACTTGTGATCAATAGGGGGATGGTGATATTTAAGAGGCTGGCTGGTGAAATATGCATTACTGTGATGGAAGCCACACTAGATTGAGCCCACCTTCCCCAAAGTCCCCAGTGAAAAAGGTTATAAGCCCCTACGATATGTGTGAGAGCGTTTTAGATGTTTAAAATGTTATAGGTTCAGCTTTGGTGGGTTTTCACTCCTGGTCCAGATGGACAAAAGGTAAATATAAAAATCCTACCTTTGATGTACTGCTTGAAGATATCATGTGACCTGGTTGATTAATTAGCTCGCTGATAAAATCTTTGTTGAGAGAGCCAACAAAATCTACGACTTGTTTCAAAAATGACTAAGAATTTCAAGTGGTAAAGCTACCATTATCAACATCTGGTCTGTCAGAGCGAAAAAGCTAGACAGGCATAGCAGCAGTGACTGAAGGGCGTTAGGCTTAGCGAATGGTCAATTGGACTGACATAGTCTCGAGAGCAATATTGTAATTAACCTGTTATTCCTAATCGACTTGTCTAATCAAATTTAACAATAACAATGAAGCGTCTTACTCAAATGAAACTGTCCTGGGCTTTGCAAGGCTGTATGAGAGATTAGCCAAGCGGGTCCAGTATGAGAGCAGATCAATACAGGTTTATGCGACTGAGGTGAAATAATATGAGAGGAGTGAAAGTGGAGGAGGAGAGACGAGTCAGAAAGGAGGGAGGAGGGAAAATGGCTGGGAGAGGAAGGAAAAGGGAAATGAAGTGTTTAAGATGGGAGGCAGGAGACTGGGGAGAAATGACAATTTAAAGAGATGGAGAGGAGGGCGGGAGAGGAGAGGAGAAAACAAGAGATAATAAAAGACTGCATGAGAACAAATGAAGAGAGAAATCAGAGCAGAGAGAGTGAGAAAGTGATGCTAAAAAAGGTTATGACAGAAAATCTGAGTCAACAGGAAGACAGGAGGAGGGATGGGGGAGTATACCTACACACGGTCCATATTACCTTTGGCTACATATATTACCTTAGCCCTGTCTTTATCCTCCTCCCAGTCTCCTTCCAAACCAACCACGACAGCGGTTCTTCTATGGCTAATTGGCAGTTTATGGTCGGACATTAAAAGAAATCGAGCTGACGTCGTTATCTTGCCATTGATGGGACGTGGAGCTTGAGAGTGGAACATGAGAGCACTGTAATACAGAGATGCTGGCTCTGTGGCCCGCAGCGAGGCTCGGTGACTTCATGTTGAGCAGTAGCAAATGCATGCTGAATAGGTCATCATGTTGCACACACACGGTACAGCTACAAATGAGTGCAAGACACAAACCTTGGAGCTACAGCTGTGTAAATGTTGGAGTTGTTTTACATAAGGCTGCTTGACCGAGGATGTGTGTGTGTGTCAGAGGCAGTGACCGTATGTTTACTGCACCTCTCCAACACGGAGTCATGTTTTGAAGTTAGATAGCAGTCACTATAGCCATCATAAACCATTCCTCACACTCCACATGCAGCTAGCTAGAGCCGTAATATGTGGTGTATGTTTAACCCACTGTGCTCCCAGCCTAGATGTCCTACTTAGACAGACGCACCCTACACGTGTCCCCAGAGTAATTCCCGTGATAATAGCCCCTTTTGGAGTGGGTGCAGGAGTGCAATTACAGATTTGGATTTTTATAATGAGCTTTCTTCCCTAGCAGGCTGCAGATGATGCTGCACTGGGCTGTGGTGATGCCGGGACCGTACAGACTAGCTCAAAGATCCCTCACATATCCAGAGTGGTGAACATTGCCAACACTGCTGCTATGTCCCTTATAGCAAGGTAAATATATATAAATATATATATTGATATTAAAACAGCATTGGTGTGTGTAAAAATTTTGTTTTATCTGCAGCATGTCTATACTGTTTGCACCATAAGTTTCAGTGGTGTGACATGCCACCCCCCGTCTTCCCCTGCAGGGCAGTCGAGAAACTCAACCTGATATCGAGGAAAAAAGGCCAGGCTTCTGATCCAGCTCCCGCTCATCTCTCCACCTGCTTCAGGGAGATGATCCAGAAAAACCCACCGCCTGTCCCCTCCTGCCTGCTCCAAGCTGCCACTAGAACCAAAGACTCGCCCAATGTTGGCAAGGTAGACCATAGGGTTTCAGATTCCTGTAGATTTACAGTGATCCACATTTGGTTTGGATGTAATTTGGTTATAAATCCATGGTGATTAGAATGAAAATTGTATGAATGATAAATTGTAAAACGAATTTCAAGCACTCATACAATTATACAAATTGGTCAGACTGGGACAGTCCAATTACAGATCATTATTATAGTATTTGCAATAGTTCATCGTCAGTGATTGATTTACTGACATCAATCTTCATACACAGTGTAAAGCTGTCTTCACATTATATCAGAATCAGAATCAGCTTTATTTGCCAGGTGTGTGTACACATACGAGCAATTTGACTCAGGGTTGTATATTGCTCACGATGTGCTTACTTATACAATAATAATACAATAATAAAATCATACACAGGCTACAGTATAGAGAACACATATATACACAGTAAAAACAAAAACAATATAGACAGATTGAGACAATAATGCAATGAGCTGAGTGCAAAGGATGCAGGAGTAAAATTATTATCATTATTATGTACATGTCGGAGGTACACATACACATACATACATACATGTACACATGTACACATTGCGATGGAGCACGGTGCTAAGAGGCAGAGTTACTGGGTTATTGCACAAATGTTGTTCCTGACATTGTGGGTCAGAAATCTGCTGTTCCTCAGAGTGATTACTTGTGGTAAGAAACTCCCAAGTCTGTTGGTTTTGGTGTCTGGGGTGAGATGGATCTGCAGTGATGTTTCCTGCCCGTTTCCTGACTCTGGAAATGTGTAAGTCTTGAATGGAAGGCAGGTTGGCACTGATGATCTTTTCTGCAGTCCTGACTGTCCGTTGTAGTCTGCTCCTGTCCTTTTTGGTGGCAGATCCAAACCAGACAGTGATGGACGTGCAGAGGACAGACTGGATGATGGCTGTGTAGAAATGGATCAGCCGCTCCTTAGGCAGGTTGAGCTTCCTGAGTTGGCACTGGAACATCCTTTGCTGGGCATTGTTGATGATGGTGTCAGTGTTGGGCTCCCACTTTATATATTATATTTATATATTATAGTGTGTGCTGCTTTGTTCAGCACAGGATTATTGTGGCGAAGTTGGATGGTCTGTAGGAGATAACTTTAAAAATATTAAATCCTTGAAGGAAATGTTTGATATTTTTGGAAATACACTTATTAATTTTCATGCTGAGAGCAAGATGAGAAGATTTATACCACTCCCATGTCTGTACAGTAAGTACGGGGGTGGTGATGGCGCATAGATAAGATGCTTGCCTTTGGTGTGGGAGACCTGGGTTTGATTCCCACTGTGAAACATCCACCATTGTGTCCCTGAGCCAGACACTTAACCCCTAGTTGCTCCAGAGGCATGGGACCTCTGAGATGCACAGCAATTGTAAGTCGCTTTGGATAAAAGTGTCAGCTAAATAAATAAATGTAATAAAGCTACAGTACCCGGTAGCAAATAAGTGTAGTTTAGCATAAAAACTGTAGGGGAAGCAGCATGTAATCCACATAAGACCACTGGCTTTTACATTTCGGGTTTGTTTGTGGATTAAACACATGAAATAATATATGCTTATTAGAAAGAATTAGAGGTGAATTTTTTAACTTTGGACAGAATGAGGTTAGATAGTTTGCCCTGCTCTTAGTATTTATGCCAAGCTAATCTCCTACTGTCTCATATTTAGTGTACAGACATCTCTTGGCAAGACAGTGAATAAGCATATTGCCCAAAATGTCCTACTATTCTTTGTTACAATGGATGTAGCTATTTGAGAGGTGTTAAAACCAACCATCTGTTCAGGTGAAATTTCTTTTTTCCAAGCTACAGTGTCACTTGAACAGCGTTTCTGTAACAAACCCAACAAGTCAAAAAATGACATTAACATTAAGAGCACTGTGGTTTGCCTCCAGCATTCTTTTTTTGTTTGTTTGGTCTATAATAAATGATTTTATTGTTATTGGTATGATTAATGAATTTATTACCATATAGTTATGTTCAGAAACACCCCATCTTCATTTATCTTCAATCATTAATCACAGCACAATTACATTAGCCTTCAGCCATTAACTGCACTCACAAATTTCAGTACAGCTTGGGGTCAAAGTTCAACAAATTTGAACTCAAACTGACTCTGTTTGGCTCTTTGCGGCACATCACATACCAAGTGCAGGACAGTTGCAAGGACATACACCACATGCTCTATAATGTGTGTTGTAAAGAAATATAGAACATGCATTATCCACACTTTACAAATACTTTGCATATTCTAATATTAATTCAAAGTGAAAATATACAACAAGTGTACATGTAATATCAGAAGACACTGATGAACATCCTGTATAACTTGAGCCACTTTGTATCTTATATGCAAAGTGTAAATACCATAGACTGTAGGTAAATACATAGGTCTGGACTGGTGGTGTATCTTTGAAAGTACATACTATCCTCCCCCTCGACCACAACCTTGGAAGTGTTTTTACCACCCATGTTGCAGAGTAAAGAGATCATCGTCAATTTGGAGGAGATCCTATATCACCCCTTCTTTTTGATACACTGTAATGTGGTGCTAATGTCTCCATCTTGTTCCTCCCGTCCTCTGAGAGAAACTGGGGAGATCGATATGGCTGCCTGCCCTCCCCTTGTCTCAGATAGATGGACTCTTGGGTTTGGTCTAGAGTTACAGATAAGGGCTCAGACAGACCCCACCACCAGCCACACCTGCCCGAGCACTCAGCTCTGTGTGCCCTTGCGTGCCAAAATATAGATGTGTGTGAGAGCGGAGAAGGATTTTCTCCGCTTGTAAATGGGTCTCTTGAATAATTTAACCGTCATAAATAGAGTTTGACACATGTTCAATAGGGTTAGGGAGCCACCTCTTGCATAAGATATTAGAATTATGAAGAGGGGAGAGGAAAAAAAATCCTTTACAGTCACTGGTAACTTATCATGTGGCAGATGGAAAATGGCTTTCAGATTTTCAAGTTGTCGATGACGGATGATGTCATTGTGGTGTAATGCAGCCTGGACAATTTCAAGAAAACCACATTCGATTGGGTGTCAAGGCATACAGGGCTACTTGCAATCTTGCAGACATGAACCCTGATTAAGCAAAATTTTATAATTGGTTTATAAACCAAAATAGAGCTTATTGTTTTTGTGAGGTAAATGTTGCCTTGTCTTCTCACAGATTAAGACTTATGAGCCTTGTCAAATGGCTGTCAGAGTCAGGATCTAACTTAATTTAAGACCTTAAAGCCTGTAAATCCTAAGGCTTCCTGTAGAGAGCTGCATTAAGGAATTAATGTCATGACATGCGGAAATATAGCAGGAGGTATGCATAACCATGCAGTTGTAAGTGCATGTATGTTTTCTGTACTAACTGGATCAACTGTCTGTCTACTGCAGCCTAAACTTAGTTTTTTATCTCAATTTAACATTAAACAACATAGGCGACTGCTCCTTTTTTGTATTTATACATCAGTTGATGGCTAGAAGCAAAACAACAGATTACCAGATATGCTAAAGGGAACAACTTTGCCTCTCTGAAGAAATGTCAGTTGGAAACATTTACAACAGCATTTACTTTTCTTTGCCTAGGCTTCCCTTTTTCAACATTCTCGCAATGTACGTTGCATAAAATAGTATCTTTCCTCCAATGGCTGAGCAGCAGAGGCTGCAGAAATCTGACAATTATTTCCCTCTCTCACAGCTACATTTGATGTCAGGCTCCTGAGTTAAAACCCCTGTATGGTAAACATAAAGTCTTAAACCACTTTTCAAAAGCAATGTATAAATTAAAGTAAAAAAGTAAAACTGACAACATAACACAGCCAATTTGAAGATTTTGTGGCATAAATACAGTATATATATTAGAGTTTTTCAGATTTCAGAATGCTAAAACTTTTCTCCCTGAATTTGATATAAAGATATTTTTGAACCTCATTCTCTTTTCATCAGTTTCCATGTACTGCTGGTATTATTTCTGAGTTACATATTTGCTGCTCACAGGCTTCTTCTGAAATCACATATGTTGTTCTGTTAAACAGCACTCACTGCTTGCATTTAATAAATAATGCAGTTTCCTTTTCAAGGTGTCTCAGTAGTTTTAAATGTTTAGCACTTTCCTGCATATTTATACAGTATGTGTACAGGGGTAAGTGAAGTAATAGTGTTCACTCAACCCTTTAAAAAGGCATTTAATCTCTCACCCTGTAGCTGCTCACTAGTTAATAACCAGCTAATGCTGGCTTAGCATTAGCTGGGTGCGCTATTATGCTAGTTGTAGTAAGCTATAACAGAATCGTATTTGTCTTGGTAGACTGAACAGTGCCAAATTATTTTTCAGAGTGTTTAATTTATTTTAGAGTGTCATACAATGTATTGGACAAATACATGTTTTTTTTTGATTATGACATTTACATTTATTCATTTAGCTGACACTTTTGTCCAAACTGACTTAAAATTGCTATAAATGTCTGAG
>NC_060171.1:19775997-19825882 GCF_021292245.1 Micropterus dolomieu | reverse complement strand
TGAAAGCAGGTTCACACTGAGCACATGTGACAGACGTGACAGAGTCTGGAGACGCCGTGGAGAACGTTCTGCTGCCTGCAACATCCTCCAGCATGACCTGTTTGGCGGTGGGTCAGTAATGGTGTGGGGTGGCATTTCTTTGGGGGGCCGCACAGCCCTCCATGTGCTCGCCAGAGGTAGCCTGACTGCCATTAGGTACCGAGATGAGATCCTCAGACCCCTTATGAGATCATATGCTGGTGCGGTTGGCCCTGGGTTCCTCCTAATGCAAGACAATGCTAGACCTCATGTGGCTGGAGTGTGTCAGCAGTTCCTGCAAGAGGAAGGTATTGATGCTATGGACTGGCCCGCCCGTTCCCCAGACCTCAATCCAATTGAGCACATCTGGGACATCATGTCTCGCTCCATCCACCAACGCCACGTTGCACCACAGACTGTCCAGGAGTTGACGGATGCTTTAGTCCAGGTCTGGGAGGAGATCCCTCAGGAGACCATCCGCCACCTCATGAGGAGCATGCCCAGGCGTTGTAGGGAGGCCACACACACTACTGAGCCTCATTTTGACTTGTTTTAAGGACATTACATCAAAGTTGGATTGGCCCGTAGTGTGGTTTTCCACTTTGATTTTGAGTGTGACTCCAAATCCAGACCTCCATGGGTTGATAAATTTGATTTCCATTGATAATTTTTGTGTGAATTTTTGTCAGCACATTCAACTATGTAAAGAAAGGAGTATTTAATGAGATTATTTCATTCATTCAGATCTAGGATGTGTTATTTTAGTGTTCCCTTTATTTTTTTGAGCAGTGTATATATTTAAGTAATGACTAAAGGTTCCCTGAATTAGTTTTTAAACCTGAATTGTTGTGTGGAAAATAAGCTCATAAGCTAAGAAGAGAGAAGGGAAAGAAAATAATATAACATTTTGAGTATGATTCCTTATAAATGGTGCATTATAATAAGCATTTACAATCATGGCCGGCAGCCATACCAATGTAAACCCTACTACTTCGACCGATTGACAGAAGCTAAGCAGGTTTGGGCTTGGCCAGTACCTGGATGGGAGACCTCCTTGGAAAACTAAGTTGCTGCTGGAAGAGGTGTTGGTGGGTCAGTAGGTGGCAGTCCCTCTGGTCCTAATAATAAGTTCCCAGTGCAGTGATGAGGACGCTGTGCTGTAGGAGAGGCTGTCCTTCGGATGAGACGTTACACAGTGGTCATTAAAGATCCCATGGCACTAGTCACAAAGAGTAGGGGGTTCCCTGGTGTCATGGCAAAATTCCCAACCTGGCTTTCACCATCTGGCCATCTAATCATCCCCCGTAGTAATTGGCTCAATGTTTTCCTCTCTCTCTGCCTCAAGCTGATGTGTGGTGAGCATTCTGGCGCTAAATGGCTTCCGTGCATCACCCACGTGGGTGCTACACATTGGTGGTGGTTGAGGTGATTCCCCCCCTCTACTTCACTGTGAAGCGCTTTGACCGCTATCTAACAATCGGAGCCGGAGCACTCAGGTGGTGTTTCCCATACATTGATTTGTTTGTGGCTCTCTCTCATGAACACAACTGTCAATGTCGGAGACCCACCTTAAAAAAAAATCACAGGTGGGTTGTCGAGGTAAGCACGCTGCACATAGCAGGAAGTCAATATCGACTGTCATTCTGTGGGAAGCACTGCACTCTTCTTGAAAAAAACTCTCTCTCTCTCTCACGGCACAGTGGAGTTTGTGTCAAGAATTCCGTGCTCATCTAGTGTGATCGCAGCGATCACACTAGATGCATACCGTGCCGGAGTCCAGCTTAACCGTGCCAGGCTCACCTCTTCAAGTGTGCCCGGGCACGGTTAAGCGTACTATGCCCGGGCACTCACATAACTTTGGGGGTTAAACGTGCTCGGGCACAGTACGGATCGGCTAGTGCAGTGGTTCACAAACCTTTTAGGCAACGCACACCCTTCTACATCTTGACCTGGTTGCTGCACCCCAAAACCCCCTCTCTCTCTAGGTTTGCTGATTTATTTATTTACTTATTTATTTGCTCAATGTCCCGCCCACAGCACTCTGATTGGTTACACGTCACAAATAATAGCTTATCGACACTTTGCTCTGGTGAGCAGTGGAGCTGTGTGTTGAAGAGAAGGCAGCCGATAATACTGAAGGTGCAATAAACATCAAAATATGATGATCTGTTTCTAGGATGACAAGCAGTGCAGTGTCCCTGTTACACCAGTGAACATGCCCGAAGTCACAGCTACGGGGTATTTTCATGACAAAAAAATACAAAACACCCCCCCTCCTCTGTTTTTTCACAAATCCCACCCTGTGTAGAGCCTAATAAACAGATAACATGGGGAAAAAAAGGATCCACATGAGGATTTGTAAGTACAGAGCGGGTTGCTCAGCCTGAGAGTGGGGGATGGGAGAGAGGCAGAGGGCGCGACAGGGAGAGACATAGAAAAGGCCTGATCAATCCAAATTCCATTCAGAAAACAAACATTTCAGAAGTTGTTGTCCTGCTGTCTTGCTGACAGACCTGGCAAAGCAAATTCATATGTTTAACAAATCTGCATCATGTTGTAGTTATTTCAGCATCAGTTTAATCCATTTATTGCTATTTAATCACAGCAAAATGTTTATTTTGGGTTCATACAGCTGTAATAATGGCGAGATGTGTTTATTCACGTTATTGCATTAAAATTGCCTTCTCGCGTTGTGTGTGAACACTTGCAGCGAATGTCCTCATGCGAGTAAATCGTCGCGAGGAGAAAATTCTAGGTTGGTCTGAATGCCGCATTAGCCTCCTTGTCAGAGCGTTTGCCTCCTATATCTGAGGTCGCCAGTTCGAGTCAGGTCCGTGCAGTAACGTTACAACTCGGGGCTGGTTACATTAGCGTAAAGACTGGGGCTAGCAGCAGCTAGCCTGGCCGAACTACCAGAACCTCTGATGCTATATCTGATTTGTTTAATCACAAATGTGATTGTAAAATGACAAGATGTGAGCTTAAAGGTTTAAATGCAAGACTTTTTCTTAGCCCGGAGGAAGGACTTCCTTGAGTCTGCTGGTTGCTTGGAAACCTGTTTCCAGTCTTTATGCTAAGCTAAGCTCCTGGCTGTAACTTCATATTTAGTGTTCAGACACAAGAGTGGTATTGATGCATCTCTCTGTAAAACAAAAAGTGAATAATCATATTTCCCTCAATGTCAAACAATACATTAAAGTGAAGAAGGGCACACTGCAATGTGTTCTGTATTCTGCAGTTCTGCATTTCAACAAAGGACTTAACCTACCTGCTACCTCCCAAACTTATTCCAGTCATAGTTAATGGTGGAAGGCAGAGTAATTGGCTATATTACAGTCTCTTCCTCAGAGAATCCTTCCTTGATTAGGGAAATTATTGCACCCCAGTGCGTGATACAGATACACAGATATACATACACCTAATGGAAGGCTGAGCAATATTACAACCGCCCCCTGGAGAAGATTTCAACATCTTAAAACACAGCACAAGCTTTATCTAACGTCTTCCTAGGTTTTTCCATCTATTCTTTCAACACTACGCATTTTTCGGCTTCACAAAGCAGAATTTCTTCCCCCACCTGATATGTTGTTTCTCCCTCTAAACATGAACCTTGAGGTGAAGTCTGAAGATCTGTCTCTCTTTCATCCCTCATTGGCTGAGAGATGCCTACAAGGGGAGCCAACGCAAAGAATGATCGACTGTTTGTCTCTAACCCCACATCAATGCTGAGACTTTGGGGCGAGAGTCACACTCATCTGTCACTTTCAGATCTACTCTTACTCTCTCTTACTGCTGTTCACGATTTCACAACCATGATGTGTGGAACTGCAAAAACGGCAAGGCTGGGAGGTCAGTGAACTTGGGCAGTCACTATAGGAGGTTAAACACTGTGGATTTGTGTGTGGGTGTGTGTGTTAACAAAAGCTCTGTGTTTTGTTTTACGTTGTTTCGAGCGACATGAGCACTGACATTGGACACTGACACTGGAATTTGTTCCAGCTGGACATTTCAACTGTAGCTGTGGAAATCAGCTGAGGCATTGTTGGAAATAGAACATCCAGCGTTGTACAGGTGGTCGTGCTGTTTTGGAATTACATCTGAAAGCAAACTGTGAGTGCACTTTAAGTGAAGCATATTGTTTTGTTCAAAGACGTGTTTTTCAAACTTGTGTTTAAATTTGATTTGTTTTTCACAAGAACTGGGTCACACCTGGAAGTCATCAACCTCAAAACATATTCTGACATGTTGTATTTGACATTGAGCCTCTTCTTTCAACGGATAGTATCTGATTGCGTTAATGTTCCTCAGTCTACAGGCGTGATACGAGGTCTGTAATCTGACACCACAAAGAAGATAAACAATGTTTAGTGCTTTGATTTATTTAGACATTTCATGCAGATTAAAGGAGGGACTCATTATTGAAACAGCAACACACGACATGGTCTCAAGCAGTTTCACTAATATCATGATCATTAGCAGAAGGAGCACTTAAGTAAATGTAGTGACACAAAAATACAAAAATACTCAATAATAATCAAAATTCTGTGTTCTGTGTTGCTTGAGTAAAAGTACAAAATCATTGAGAGCAAAATGCACTTAAAAGTATCAAAAGTATAAGTACTTACTATGCAGCAGGATGGCCCCTCTGTTATGTTAGTAAAGCATTAACATGTGCGCAGCATTGTGGCTGGTTGCACAGGAGATCATTTAAATTATTCTGTATACTGCTGAGTGGTTAAATCTATAACCATATTTAAAATATTATAAACTGGTAATTGGTTTTGTATGTTAAATCGTAACTCGTTAAGTAACTCAAACTGAAAAAAGTGAAATATGAACTGGTTGGAGTACATGTAAAGTACATTACTACATTATGATGCATGATATATTCTCATACAGTAGGTGTATTTGAACTCTGGAAGTGTTTTGCTTCCATGCAGTTCACTGGCTTACACAAGAAGGTGCTGTATTCAAAAGGCCAAATCACTTATATATTTAATCAAATTTAAAATACTAATGCAGCGAATAAATTGATGTAAAACTTTAGCTAATTTATCATCCCTTGTTATCTTGCAATATATCTTATAATGCAGACTCACTATTATCTGGATGCCACTGTTACCATGTCACCTATCATACTTAATGTATCATTATAATATGTTACTTCTGCTAACCTCTTATTTACACCTGTATTACTGATCATTATGTTATTGGTCTCAGTGTTTGTTTTGCAGGGTCATGTGAGTACTGAGTCCCGGCGACATTAGTGTTTAACTCACAAAGGTCATCTGTGTTGAGAACTGTGTTCTGAGGTGTTTAGTGTATCTGCTCCCTGGTTCACCCCTCCTGCTGATCTAATCGTCACTGTAATGGCAGTGTTGACTTTGCTGCTGGCTTTGCTGGTCCTTCTTATTTTCACTTGTCGTTTCGTCTCTTGATCTCTTTCTCTTAGTTAATGTGTCTGCCCTCTATCCCTCCATCTTCTTCAAGGATTGATTCAACATTTAACATTAGTATGACCTCAAAAATGCACTCAAGTAAACCGTCACTGCTCTTCAAGTTGTAGAGCAGTGAGACCTCCGGTTTTCTTGTTAAGGCAACCCTCTCTGGCCACTGTGGACATAGTCTGTATGTGTTAGATGTAATAGCATTATTATTGTTGAATTTGGCTGAATTTTGTAGAGCTACTTGTTCAATAATACACATATGAGCCTGGTGAATAACATAACTGCTGGTAGATGCAAAGTTTGCTTACATACAATTATTGTGCATGTAGATCAATAGAACAAGAGGTTCGATAAAGTCATGATTGTTTTGTAATATAATTCTCTTGCAGCCACCCCAGCATTAAATTTCACTCCTTACACAGGAATGTGCATGACGATTAAATGTCTGTTATTGAGTAACTCTAGGCTGTTGTCATGGCAAACGTTCAAACAGTAATTGAATGCAATGTTTTTAACTACAGAACTCTCGCATGAATCATGTTGTGTGGTGGAGCAGATATCGGTGTATACATGTGCATAAGTAACATGGTTAGAGTTGTAGCATAAAAACAAATCAATATTTTATGTCCCCCAAGGTTTAATAAAACCTGAGAGAAGAAATGTAATGCCTTGAAAAGCAGTTCTACAAGCACAAAGCGTCTAAAAGAATAAAGGATACGTGTATAAATAAGATTGACGTAACTTGACTTTTCACAGTCAGCGGAGCCCTCTAACTGGCATTTACCCACTGACCCCAGCGGAGCCAGTCAGGACAGATCCACCAAAAATTACAAAATTGCTGTCACTCCCTTACCTGGTGTCCACGCATAGTGAGTCAAGGAGCAGTAGAGCAACAGGGTCACACCTGTGCTGGTGGAGGTAAGGTGAAAATGCGCAACCTTAGCTTCATTTCATGCAGGTTTACCCTCTAATGAGCTCTGAGGGCTTCAGAGGGTAAAGTGAGACGCTTGCACTCACTGCCTCGACAACAGCGCAACACAACGTTGTACCTTGGGTTATGCAAAACGGCTGGCTGGCACTCTATCATCCTTCTGCAGTATGCAACTTCATTTCACACACCTTTGGGCCTATGCACTTTGTTCAGTGCATCTGTGCAGCAGATTTGTGTAGTTATAACACAAGTTGACACCCATTCTATTCACCTGTTTGCTTTGTGTGTCGTTCTCAAGGTCCATTGGGACAACTGATCTGTGGGTGCTCACATGTTATGAGCTCTTGTTGGCCCGCTCCCTGCTCTTCAGCATTACAGAAGGTAGGCGAGAAGTGGCTGTTTGTCCCTGACTGGTTTGTCAAGTCCAAATGAAATAATCTTGATTTTGACCTGATGTTGTACCACCTGGATGACTCTGTGACAGGTTGTGTTCTATTGGTTCATTACCACTTTGTTGGGAATAAGGATTTAAATGGCATCAATAGTTATATTAAATAATATTATATTGGTAGCTTTAAAGCTTCTCCCTGCCATGTCTGGCTGTGTTTAAGGCCAAATTGAAGTATATGTATATGGTCTTTGTTACTGACAATAATTTAGCATTGGCTGAGAACTACTGTTACACAATAACTTCACATCAAATGATCACAACAATAAACCTCTGTGCAAAACACATCAGTACATGTACATTGATCAAAAGCTAAACAGTCCTCTTCTTAGTCCTCTTCTAAGTAACATAGCATAGCAAATTGAATTGAATAGTTAAGCGTGAAGCTCTATAACGCACAGATATGTTACCAGTCTGTATAGGAAGAGAAGTACTTTTCTGTGTTAATTGTTAGCTGGCATGTCCATTGTGGACTGGCCAGGTGGGGAAGAATTGTGGTGGAGGACCTGGTCTGTCTGTTCTCCTCAGAGTTAAGCCGTCGTTGCTTTTGTTATGTTAGACTTTATGTCATAGCCGCTGGCTAACTGAGCTGGTTTGCAGGGAACTTGCGTCGCTGCCTTAGAGCATGTCTGCTCCAAGCAGACCACACTGGGACACAGCTTCGGAGGCCGGCGGCTTTAGTGGTAAAGTCCAAAGAAAAAGATAGACAGACAAAGTTCTGCTGCGTTTTTGTTGATGAGCTGACATCATGGGTCACTGGTCTGACTGACCAATCGTAGCTGCAAGCTGGGTGCATGGGCTGAATTTACCCTGTGAATTTACCCTGTGATCTTAACTAAGCGATTTGTGATTGCATCTTACAGCGATTAAGCTGCTTTTGTGTCAGCTTTGACTACTACACCATGGTCTTCAGTGACTGAGGCCTGTGTCACAGGCTTAGGTTATAGGATTGATCTTTCCAACTGAGCTTTACACAAAGCACTTCACCTATGCTCACAGACCTAAGGCTACAATATCTAACCCCTCTTGTTTTTAGTAGCAGCCCTTAGCACTCAGCAGTAGTTAACTCAATTAAGTAGCTTCATTATAATCAGTGAGAGCTGAAACGTCAGCCTCATGAAGCTGATGGAGGGCTCGGCTGCAGCTATAACCTGCTGTTTACATGCAAAAATAACTCACTGGCCCTAATGGTTGGGCTTGGAGTTGGAAAAAGGCACAGTTAGACATTGATTGAGGGGCTACAATTTACATGCTGCAGAGCTGTGGAACAAGGTCTCTCTGAGTCTTACAGCCTCTTCACATGGGGCCCCAGTATTTGCTAGGCTGCAACACAGACACAGGCATTAGTAAATGGGGAGCATCAAATTTGTTGGACGGGGAAGATAGACCCATAGGTACCCATAGAAACAGATAGAAGAACAGACAGCAGTCATGCACAAATGCATGCACTCAAACACACACCGAGTGAAGTAAATGCAATAACAGAGAACCACAGGGGAGCGTATAAAACAATACGATTGTTACACTTTCATTATCAGCAAAATCAACAATGCTTAGCCGTTACAAATGGAGGAAAATTACTATAGTAATATGAATTCGCTGATTGCAGTCTCATTCTAAAACATATTAAATTTCTGATTGAATTACTCTACTTTGTTTTCACATAAAATAGCCTAACCTAATTAACAGTGTTGAAGCTGAGTTCTGTGGGTTTGTCTTTGAAGCCTTGCCCTCTGCATACAGTTAGAAAGTTCCTTCTCACCGCTCTGTGCCTTGGTAGCACACTCACTCTGATCACAATTCAGCTGTTGGCCAAAAACAAAGAAAACAGAAAACTCATTACTGCTCTTCTGGCCTTCCAGTTGGATTTTTCTTCAAGGGAGAGTCTGCTAAACATTCCAGAAATAAATACAGTAGGTGTGTATCTGTGTTTTTGTGTGTGCATGTATGAATCAGTGATGCTTAGTCCTGTCTCATAGGGCAATAAGACCTCATAAATCTGACTTTGTGTTTGCCTTGCCTTAATTGTACTAGCGTACATTTGTCTCTGTTTTGGTCCTGGATCCATTGAATTCTACAAACATTTTCACATCTAGCTTTAGATCCTAAAATCCATATTTGGGCAAGGCTAACACAGTCCTAGCATCATGATTAATCTGTCTCTGTCACATCTCTCAGATGTATTTCTCTTCATCAGATCTGGGCCCAAGTACTGCCCTCCTTGTCTATTGCTGCCTTGCCAGAAGTGGGCGCTGGACAAACATGGGCTGAGTTCTCATAGCCTCACATCTCATAGCGATGGTGAAGTCCAGAAAATCCCTTTAGAGGCAGCAGATCTCTTCTCTTCTCCAACTGTCAGTGGCTCAACACCACCAAACCATCAGCCAATAAATCTATGAGGCCAGAGTCGAAGCTGAGAGGTAGGCTGATAGGAGGAGTAATTGATGCTCTGCACAAAACTGTGGTGGGGTTCTTTGTGTGTGTGTGTGTGTGTGTGTGTGTGTGTGTGTGCGAGGGAGAGAAAAGTATAGGAAGTGAGAAAGTGAAGAGAGAAAGAGGGAGGGACAGACAGAGTAGAAGAGAGAGAGGGCCCGTCCTTGTGGAGTCACAGTGACCCCACTACAATAGAAAACCAAGAGAAGTGATTGCATGCAAGGGTGGTTTCCCCAACCTCATTAGCAAAATGATTTCCCAAGGGGTAGAGGTTAAAAGATCAGAATTCAGGCCAGGGTGTCTGTTAGGGTTTAGGTAACACATGCAATTATGATGGCTACTGTAAGGGTTAAGGCTTTGAAAGTGAATGTATATGAATATGATCCATTTGTGTGCCTGTAAGAGTGTGTGAGTCTCTCTTCCTATTGACCTCAGTATGTGATTTGCTCTCAGAACAGATGCTCCTGGGAAACTTTTGCTGCGTGTATAGGTCATTACTTGCTGTGTCTTTTATTAAGTGCGTCCCTCAGTCTGTTTCCGTCCTCTGAATGTCCTATACAGCATCTATTGCTAAGTGACAGCATTGGACTGTAAGTTGAGTGCATAAGTGCCACTGAAAACTTACTGCTGTTAGTTCTATACTAAGACTCATTATACTTGGTAATAAGAGAGTTGCAGCAATCTTATATGGTTCTAATCCCATGGAAATATGTACATTTAAAATTTAAAATTCCATAACAAATGACCAACCCCACTTTCGTGAGAACTGAGGTCCCCTGCTAAATCAATGTCAGTGAAAGTCATTATAATTTCATCTGCATTTGTTTTTTCTTTTACTTCTTCCATATTACCATATTCATCTTTTTCTACAGCAAAGAAACATTGGAACAATAACAATTTCACTAAGTCAGAAAGTTAAAAAATGTTTGGTCTTGACTTAAGCTAAAGTCTTTTTTCCAGTAAATTTCATTGTCATTTGCGAATGTGTTCCTCAAAAAAAACAGAGCCTTGCTATGCCCAATACAAATTTTAGAGTGTATCAACAACAAAACTGATGGTATGACAATGGGAAGAAAGAGGCAGAGACAGCGAGATAAAGAACAAAAAAGAACAAATTCAACTACATTTGGTTTATTACAGCTAGTTTTTCTACCTCAATCTAGTAATGCTAAAGTAATTTCTATTTAGTTAACAACAGTGGCCGCAAAGCTATACAATCCTTACTCATTACCACTGGAGACAAAAAAGACTATAAAGAACCACACTGACTGGTCACACACAACCACAAAGAGCCAGTTTTCAATATTGTGATATTTTTTTCAATAAACACAATTAGTAGGTAGAAATCTTTGTACTTTGTCCCAAGGGAGGCTAAGCACCAGGAGTTGGGTTTCCCTGTTGGAGTGGAGTGGACCCTCGAGAATCCTTCACCCTGAAAAACCAGTGGAGAAACACCTCAATAATCACATTTGACTGTAGCTCTAATCCCCAAACATCTGACACAATTACACCTAACACAGGTAATTAAACTCCAAAAAAGTGTGCACACATGCACTCCTTGTGTGTTGCATGCACCCATGAGTTCAGTGAAAGAAATGTCTGTGTATGTTTGTTTAATTCTGTATGTAAAAGCAGACTTTCGCTGGATAGAGTTAATTATTAATTACTTTTATCATGAGATAAATGTGGAACTGGTATGTTTTTTGTAAAGATATATGACAGATTTTTGTATCTACATTTTGCGGGGAAACTTTTTACTTGCCACAACAAACTGTCACCACGCGAACAAACAGCTAATTCACTTTGTAAGACAGGTGGAGGGTTGAGGAAGATGAGCACTGAGGGCTATCAGAGCTCAACTGATGTCAGCTGGAGTTTAAGGTGGATTACTGGTACGCTTCATGCTCCTTGACAACCAGACGAGTCACAGAGAGGTGAGAACTGAAATGGGAAGACAGACTGACGGACGGGAGAGGAAAGGGAGGAAATGGAGAAAGGAGGAATGTCAAATCTGGTGCATTGGAAGTGATCTTGGCAGGAAACCTAAGTTACCATAGCGACCTGGTGAAAGCTCTGCAGCAACTAAGAGACAAGAGAGAGAGAGAGAGACAGACAGAGAGAAAGAGCGCAGACCTTGAGGTATTGTGTCTCTCACTGTCTTGGTCTTCTGTAGCAATATTTTGAATATCACTGTTTACTTAGTGACTGCTTATAAATACAGGACTTTGGCAGGATACAATCGACTCTATCAATACTAAATACTTACTAAGGGCATAATTCATGTAGTATTTATCTTAATGATCAGGGTAACTCAGTTTTCTTCTGTTTCTTTCATCTCTTTTATTATTGAAGCCCAGTCAGGTTAATCAAAGCCCTGTTAGGCTCATCAGTGTACAGCTCCACAGTCTGACAAACCCTGGTTGAAAGGATATGAAGCAGAACTACACATCCATTTATCCATCAGTACGGTCTTTGTAATGTGGATGGTAATTGCTAGTCTTTGATGCCCTAGACCGCTGGGACCGCTAACTTTAATAAGCTTATTCACAAGCATGAAGATTCAGATAGGGATTCAACCACAGACAGGAGTATAAATGAGCACACACACACACACGCACGCATACCGATGCATGAATCCGCATTGCAAATACATGACAGCTACTGTATAAGAGCACATAGCACTATACAGTCACATCAGCCCACAAGGACATACACACACAAAGGAAAGGTATCAGAGTATATAGGTTTATCTGTCTATGTAACAGGGCTTGCTGGGATTATTCACAGCTTGATATCCATCTCCCCAAAGGTGCAACCAAAGATGGACACTTGGCAGGACAAGATTACCAAAGCTACTACCTAACTCTTCCTCATAGTATTCCTCTGTATCTTTTTATCTTTGTCTCAGTTGGCTGGTGGCAGACCAGGGAATATGTTACATTAGTCACTTTGCCTTTTTGTTTATTGGGATATCTCAAAACTTTTAACACCAATTATTTCCCTTACTTCTACTTGTATAAAAAGGGTCCATGGTATGCTGCTTAGAGAAAGATTTTTTTATCTTTTATGCATGTACTCATTGCATTCATATTTAATGTTAAAGTAAAAATATATTTGTGGTATCAACAAAATGTTCTTAAAGGTTAAGTGTGTAAGTTTCAGTGGCATCTAGTGGTGAGGGTTGCCAATTGCAAAAAAACTATTCACTGAATGCTCTGATCTGATCAAGGTTCCTCTCCACACGGTCTTGTTATCATAACGCTGTTAGCAGTAAAGTGTTTTCCACCAGGACAGTAAAAAAGTTTGAGTGTCACAGTTTGACCACTGGACATTTTGAGTGTTCACACACAACACGATATGCGAAAAAACACAGCCCACGATTACTACAGATATATGAACCCAAAGTAAACCCTTTGCTGTGATTTAATTGCAATAAACGGATCAAACTGACGCCAAAATAACTACAATATAATGCCGATTTGTTAGACATATGACTGCATGCTTTGTCTTTTAAAATGTTTGTTTTCTGAATGGAGTTCAGATCGATCAGGGCTATGCTATGCTAACCTGTTCACAGTTAAGTACAACAATAGCTGGAATAAAGTTACAGACCATGCCATCTGACACTAACAACAACAGTGGAACCGGATGTGCATGGAACTAGCTGTGTGAATATAAATCAAGTTGTAATCCCAAAAACTAAAGTGAAAAGCTAATTTATTAAAAGCAGTTAACTCTGAGCTCCTCCCGCGGGAAAACGACGTATTTGTCAGAGCATAATCCAGACCGACTGCGGGTGTTTATTTGTCCGAAAGCTGCAGCACTGCTTCCTATAAACTTCCACGTTATTTAGCAGATCTCTGTCGGCCAGCAGGTTGTCATTACACCGCTCGCCTGGTCCTCTCCAATCAACGCTCCAAAGCCACCGGTGACGTTTGGACAATCTCACTGCTGATATGCTTTCGCAAAATCACATGAAGCAAATTTCTCGCCCAAGTTGAAAAATTTTAACTCGTGCAAACCAGCGAATTTCGCAACAAACTTTGCATTGACTTTGTATGTACTCAAGCCGCCCAAAATGCTGGATTCTATTTCAGTGTGAACACACCTTAAGACCCTCCCCTTCCAGTGTAGCACTATGGGACCTTGCTTTGGAAAAAATATGTACGGTAGTCAATGGCAGAAAACAACAAATTTTTTGATCCCATTTCAATTGTGCTCTGAATTACACATATGATGATGGTCAATTTAAAATATACATTTCAAAGTCATGAAAGTCGCAGTTTGATGTAAAACTGTTGAGGTATAACACTGTGAAAATACATAACTACAAAGACCACAAAGCCTAAAGTCACGTATGTGACGTCGTAACTTTTTCTCTCAAATGAAGCTAACGTTACTGAAGCTAGCGTCAAAAAACTTACATGAGAGGATGATATGATAAAAGGGCCGAGAGTCGCTGGATTAAACACATCAGGTGAGATATATTTCTGCGTGGAGCATAGCTAAGTTACCTAGCTAGTAGCAACCAAGCAATGAACGCTAGCTAGCATTACCACGCTAACGTGTTGGTGACGTATATTGTGCGAGATGATAGATGTACTTCACTGAACGGTTTTCACACAAAACGACATGTAGTTTTACTAATTTATGACAAACTGCAACTTTCTTGACGAACAAAATAATCTTTTAAATTGACACACATATGTGTAATTCAGGGCACAGTTCAAACAGAATCAAAAAATAAGTTGTCTCTCGCCATTGACTACCATACAGAGAGTGACTTAGGCTCTCTATAGCCAATTAATCAGCTGATTGTCTCACTAACCAACATATTTGTGTCCATGTGTAAACCAAAGCGCTGGAGAATAAATAACGTTACATGACATTACAATCCAACTACATAGTTTTTCTTCGTGTGTATGACTCGGGAGGAACGGGTTGTCTCAGTGAGTAATTCGTTCATTTTCACGCATGCGTGAATAGTCTTGGACTCTTAGTTCACTCGTCACACGGCAGCTGCATGGGCTTCGTCAGCACAGGAAACAGAATTGATTAGTTCACGACTCTCAACTGTGGGTCTGTTTGAGTCGTTCATTTGTCACGTGACAGCTCGGCTAGCGTTAGCCCTGTGGTGTGTTACAGCTAACAGCTGATCGCAACGTAAATTTTACTTTTTATTTATCAACAGAGCTGTGCTGTTGTTTCTCAGCTCCTGATTGGTAAACAACCTGGCCGTGTTTGAGAATGATGTGCTCATGTTTGTTTCTCTCTGTCTGCAGAATCAGGACCTGATGTGGACCATTCTGCGTCCAGACATGCCAAACTGCTGCATTTATATAATGTGTTAATATTTCTTTGTTCCTCTCTCTGTGCTGGAGTTCTTTTAAGAACTTGATGGCTTGATCCAGATTATTTATAAATTGGTTGAATTTTAATAAGAGTGTGTTTATTCATATAGTGTATCAAGCTTATTACTTCTATATAAACAAATCTGATATTAATATTTTACTCATGGATAGGGACGTTAGGCTACTGTATGAATGAGCACTTTAGAGATAATGATAGTAATTGTATACATAAGCCTTTATGTGGCTGGTCTGGTTGTATACTCAGGAAAGATTGGGAAAATGGATTTGAATTTGGTTGTGGGCCCAAGGGGGTGTATATAATGATGATAGAGAGTGATCAAGAGGTGAATTTGTGCATTATACTTAGTCAATTAAAGCAAGCCAGGCAGCCTTCCATGTTTGAGAACGTCGCCGTTTTTTAATCGCCCACTAGAGATTTAAAGATTTGAGTCAAAAGAGTCGAACTTGCCATCACTACTGATCTGAGCTGCAGTAAAATGTGAGGTTCAGCTGTCTGATCTGAGCTTCTATGCTGTAAATTACCTTACCATTTTATTGCCAATTAATCAGCTGATTGTCTCACCAACGTAACAGACACATTTATGTCGACAGCAAAGCCAGAACACACATTGAAGAATAATGTTAATGAAATTGCATTCCAACTACATGTTTCACAACACTGACAGGGGAAACACATCACTTTTCTTGGTGATTCTGGCCAGCTTCTAGCTACAGCTATCAAAAAACGGTTTGCAGTCACACTAACTTAGCAACTTAGCAAACTTAATTACCTGTCTAGCAGAAAACAGGCAACTTCAGCGCTGCTTTGAAAACATTTGTACTGCGCCAGCTCCTTCCATCTGGGAAAATCCACAACGATTATATCCTTTATTTCTGCTGTCATCTGTCAGTATCTGTCCCAACTCTCTGACTTCATTGTATTTTCACTTCTTTGACAACGAAGATCCACACGCTGTCGGCTCCTGATAAATAATACGTGTTCCTTCATTTGTCCAAATTTCGCTTCTCTTCTTACTTAAGAAAACAGATGGCTACTCAGAGACATAACAGTTTATTATATAAGGTCTTTATACACCACTGAAAACATAGTTTATATTGCATTTCTGTCAATAAATCCTCAGAAATATTACACACTGGACCTTTAAGTGCTCATTATGTAGAATTGATCCTTACAGTTTTTTGTACAACCGCTAACATCCTTTTGTCCAATCTGTAGACACATTTTCAAAACTCTAAACACAATTAGCCCAACATCGGCCTGTTCATACAATTAATACAATTCATGCTGTTCCCACAAAATATGCAGTCATTTAACCCATTTCTAAAAGTTTTTCTTTTACGTACATGCTTACCCAATACCATAACTACAGATGTTATTTGTGTTATTTACAAATGCTTGCACACAACATGTCAGAAATGAAGATATTGTTTTCCAAACCTCTAATAATGTATTAATCCTTTAATTCTGCTACAATAGCAGCTATAGTGAAACAGCCGATAAGCATTTCTGAGTGAACATTTCATTGAAACATTGAGAAATAGCTCATTTATTGTAATTTGGGTAAAATAGATCAACCACAGCTAATTCCAATCTCAACCAGAGACATAGACAGGTGTTGAAGTTCTTTCAATTACATACACAATGCAGTAAAAAGGAGACTTTATGGAGTTGATCCAATTGGATACAGAACAACACAGAAGAGGAGAGAAAGAAAGAATATGCCTGAACAAGGGAGTAGAATAGTTGGGCCGGGGAGAGGAAGAGGGCCGGGAGGAGTAGCTGAACCGGTAAGTGTTTCTATCTAAGGTGCATAGCGAGAGATGGCATTAGTTGTGATGTTGATGAGAACATGTGTATAATAAGGATAATAGGGATTAGAACAGGACAGACATTTTTGTTTCTATCCTTTCTTTGCATCTTTTGTTTCAATATACTTGTGCTTTTACATTTACTCATTTGGCAGACACTTTTATCCAAAGCAACTTACATATGAGAAACAACATGCAACAAGCATCAATACAGTAAGTGATCCAAAAGTAACAATAAAGTTTTTTACAACCGCTAACATCCTTTTGTCCAATCTGTAGTCACATTTTCAAAACTCTAAACACAGTTAGCCCCACATCGGTTTGTTCATACCATACCATACCATATGCAGTCAAGTAACCCATTTCTAAAATGCTAATCTTTTATATACGTACAAGCTTACCCAATACCTAAACTATGGATGTTTTTTTGTGTTATTTACAAATGCTTTCATACAACATGACATAAATGAAGATATCATTTTCAAAACCTTAAATAATGTATAATGCATCTACTTCTGCTACAATAGCAGCTTAAAAACTATATTGAAACAGCTCATTTCTGAATGAACTGATCATAGAATCATTCAGAAATAGCTGATTTATTATAATTTGGGTAAAATACATCAACCACAACTAATTCATAGGCAGGTGTTGAGGTACTTTCAATTACATACACTTTCCAGTAAAAAAGGGGACTTTCTGGAGTTGAGTTTATCAAATGTGGATACAGAACAACAAAGAAGAGGAGAGAAAAGGGCCAGGGAGGGGTAGCTGAATCAGTAAGTGTTTCTATCCAAGATGCATAGTGAGAGATGACATTAGATGTGATGTGGATGAGAACATGGTGCCAAAGGCTGAAGATAATAGAGATTAGAACAGGACAGACCTTTTTGTTTCAATGACTTATGTGCAATTGTTTTTTGTTTCAATGTAATTGTGTATTTACAATTACATTGACTCATTTAGCAGATGCTTTTATCCAAAGCAACTTACATTTGTGAAACAACATACAAGCATCAATACAGTAAGAGATCTACAAGTGACAATAAACACTAGTAAGAGGTCTTAGCACACCCAGCATAAATAAGGTAAATACCTAGGGAAAGAAGTAAGAGTTAACGAATAGTGCAATAAATACAAGAGAATTGTAAGGAGATAGAAGAAGAAGAGCACAGGAAGTGCAGAGGTTAGGGGTTAGAAGTTTTATAAGAGGTGTTCTCAGAAGAAATTACTTTTCATGAGCTTTTTGAAGTTAGAGAGGGGCACCCCTGCTCTGATGGCATGTGGTAGTTTGTTTCACCATTGTGATGTTACAAATGAGAACAGCCGGGACTGAAATTGCTTTGTGTAGGGATGGCAGTGCCAGACGGTGTTCGTAGGAGGAGCAGTGGCCGAAAAGGAAGGTAAAGGTATTTGACAGTATTTTACGCATGTTGATCCCTGGCTGCAATTTCATGTTGCTATTAAAACTTTACTTCTATAATTCTGTCACTTACATTTTTTCCTACACTACATTCTATAAAGTAAAGATGACTCATTCACTTTTACATAGTTTGTTGCCAAAAATGCACACATCCGACCCCTGAAGCCAAAAATGTAGGGTGGTTTACAGAAAAAGGAAATTGAATTACAAAAAACAATGGATTTCACATTGTCGACTGTAGATCTGAAACATGAAAAGTAATGCAGTTTTTCTAATGTCATCAAATGCTTGTATTTAAAAAGTCGTTGTGGTATGATTGATTGATCTGGTCCTCTTGGAAAGAAAATGTGCTAGTGTTTTGACAGAATGATTTGATTTTAAGTTAGGTTTGCGTGTTTTGACAGAGTTTGTGTGTATAGAAATGTTCTTTTTGCATTTTGAAATGTAGAGTTGGTGTTTAAAGAACAAAATGTGGTTTTGAGCCGAAAATGTACTATTTGGCTAATTGTGTGAGGTAGGTGTGTTGCTGTGTTAAGAGTTTGGATAAAGTATCTTAAGTTCAGGTAAACGCTTGAAAAAAACTGTAACATTAATTTTGTAATCCAAAATATTATATCAATATATAGTATTATAATGATACTGGATTATTGCTAATGATGCATTAACATGTTAGCAGTAATGTTGCAGCTGATCAAGGTAGAACTATTTCTAAACCTGTTTGCTAGTTTACCCTTTAAATTATGTTTTATGTGAGACAATCATACTGTTTGTTTTGGATGACATTTTTAATCTGAGAGCTAGCTAAGAGGTATAGCTGTCAAATAAATGCAGAGGAGAAAAAAAATTAAAGTAGCATACAATTGAAATGTTCAAGCTGAGTAGCAATGCACATAGTTACTTCCCACCACAGCCATTTTCCCTACTGTTAGAGCTTCCTTTGACAATTCTTACAGGAGCAGTTTTTCAGCAGAGGAGCCTTTGAGAAACCCATGGTGATGTAATTAGTCGACAGTATGTTTAGCAAGTATTGATGGCCAAATGGGACATCTCTTCTATTACATCCTGGTTGGCCAGACTCATTCCTGGTTCATCTCTCTCTCTCCCTTCTTTTTCCCTGTGAATCCTCTACAAATGTCAAGCAAAGGCATTCCTTGGCTAGTCCCTCACTCTCCTTATAACCCTGGATTTTTGTGTGTGTGTGTGTCATTGTGTTTGTGTGTGTCTCTGTGTTTGCATGTGTGTCTTTGTCTGTGTATGTCTTGGTCGACATTGCTGAAGGGTTGCTTTGTTTGTATGTTCTGGAGAGGCTTAGGACATGTCACTCAAACTCTGGATAGCACAATGTGACTTGCTGCCATCACATTTTTTTCTATCCACTTACATGACATCACTTTTTTGGATGGGTAATAAATCATTCCATGTTCAATCACTTCATGTTTTGTCACATTTGGAGAGATTGCCACTGTTCGCTTCCTGTTCACACCCATTTCTAGGCGAGAGCTCTGTGTGTGCGGTGTGTTTGTTGGTCTGTCTTTGTGCAGTGTCATCTGGCACCATGTGTGAAAGAGATTAAACATTTCCCACAGAAATCTAATTTCTCTCTGCTGCTCTTTTCCTGTGCATTTGTCACCATCCCAACAACTCAAACACTGCTGTTAGAAGTCCATGCTGGAGGGTATCCAGCATGTGTGTGTGTATGGGAATGTGTGCAGTTAAAAGGCTACTTAAGTTGTGTGCTGAAGTGTTCTGCTGCATCACTACAATTACCACTTCTACTAACAACACAATTATCGATTATATGTTTTGCTGATAGTTGTTGGTGATATCTATTGTGCCTTGTGTGTGCGTGTGAATTGCAAAGCAGTGGGTCGTTTGCACAGTATGCTTTCTTCTTTCTCGCTCTCAGAAATGCTGTGGGGTCTCCATGGTTACCAGCAGGCATGCTTCTCTCTATTACGTTCAGAAGAACAAGATTCTCCCATGTGGGTAAATCAACAAAAAAAAACACAGTTTTATATACTGACCTATAACATAGTTGTGTCTATATAGTGACTATTTTTGTTTCTGCCAGTAACATTATAACATATCCTTTTTAATTCAGAATTTCACTGTCTGGGACTTAAAGGTCCAGTGTGTAATATTTAGGAGGATCTATTGACAAAAATGCAATATAATATGCATAACTATGTTTTCAGTGGTGTATGAATACCTTACTTAATACATTACCTCATAATGAGCCATTTCTATCTTCATGCACCTTATATGGAAGTCGCCATGTTGCGCCACCATGTTTTTACAGTAGCCCAAACAGACAGACTGCTCTACAGAGCATGTTTCATCACTACGTTTAATAGAAAAACAAGTAACGTTAGTAGTAGTAATAGTAGTAGTCGACTGGTGTATTAGAAGTAAGACAAGAAGAAAAATGTAGACAAATGGAGGCCCACACGTATTATTTAGTCAGCCACCGTAGCTTCTCCTGCGCACTTGGAAAGGGAAGGATGAACGGTGACTGATACTGTGGATAGTGTTGGAATAATGAGGATCTTTTTCCACCATAAATCATTATTGCAAAAAAAAAGAATAACATGTACATGGGACCTCTGATAATGCTAATCCAACAAATCTTTGTAGTAGCATCCATGTTGATTCTACATTCTGACTTAAGAGCACATGAACACACACAGAAGTCGGAAGAACGACTTCACAACTCAGGAAACAGGACCATCAGAGGAGCACTTGAGTGCATTGTAAGCTGCTGGTTGCAATTTGCAACCTTCGCCACTAGATGCCACTAAAACTTACACACTGAATCTTTAAGCCATCCTTGATTCTTGTCCAGCCAAGTACCTTCATCAAGTATTATTTATTTACTCACTGCCAAATAATTAGCAGAATTGAGTTGAAAAATAATTATCATTTTAAAGTTTTGAGAAAATGGTTGCCTTTTGTGTATATGTAATCATGCATGAAAATTAAATAAAAATCTCTCTAATGGTAAGTGCAAGGAGTGAAACTGTAAGTCACGCACACACATTTACAGCAAGACCAAGAAAACAGGGGGAGGGGACAGTAGATAATTGTCAGCTCCTCTTTCATGGGCAGGTGTTTGTTTTTATGTCAATTAACAAAACAAGGGTTCAGCTTAATGAGGCTAATGAGGAAGCACCTCATTTGGCTCCGCTAGTTTAACAATCTGTCAGTGGAGGAAAGAAAACACATTTACACACACACATTTCCCACTCACATTTAGAAGCAAACATAGAAGGTAATGGTGTCTTATAAAAACAAGTCAGTAGAAATGCTGATCTAAGTTATAACTGAAATTATAGTTGTAACGTATATGTTTGCCCAGGGAAAAATTAAGGAAACTTAAAATTGACGAAATAAGAAATGTTACCAATAGTTACAATAGAAACAGTTTTTCAGCCAAAGAAAATAGCCTCTATTATTATTATTATTATTATTATTATTATTAACATTGTACCTCACCTAGTTAGACCCATCAATGTGATTATTTAAATTACCAATCAGTCCAAGTCATCATAACTAATAATGACTGTAATCAGAGTCTGTTTCATGGCTGATGATGAGTACTCTCCATTTCCATTATCATCACCATGAGTATGGTTGTCTGTGTAATCTACCCCATAGTGATGCGGTGAAGTTTGATCAGTAATTATTGCTGGTAAAGTGAGAGAGAGTGAGAGAATCCATGTCTGTATGTGTGCATGTGTAAGTGAATTTAAATGTGTTGTTGAGTATGTGTTAGCATGCACATTAGCCTTGTTTATTGGGTTTGGTGACAGCCGTGTCAGAGTTAGTGCAGTTCACATCTTCCAGTGGTGGTGGGTTTGTTGAAACAAACTGTGCGACAGTAAACACCGTTGGAGCTATGTTCCAGTGAGAGCTGTAAGCACCATCAAAATGAGTTTGACTCAGAACATTATGAGTAATTATCTCCATCAGTCCTAGTCCAAATCAAAATTCAATTCAGGTAGGACTCAGAGGGGTTTGTGCTCATCTGTATCTGCTTGGGGAGGACTCTCTTCATTTCCATTTTGCCCTTTAAACCAATCATTTGCTTCTAATTTATGAAGAATATTTGGACTGTTCATCTGGAGGAACATAAAGAAATTAGATTCAACACTTGAGATTTAAGTTGACATCAATTTCAAGTTTCACTTTATGTCCCATCAACTTTTCATTCTCATAATGTAGGAAATTTGTTTTGAACAAAGTGACATGACTGGTAACAGACATGGGAAAGGTACAGTCGAGCAAACACGTTTGAAGAATAGATTGATTCCATTCCTAATGACTAATTGAGAAATTCCTGAAGTGAGGATATGACTAGACGTTTATAACACAATACTCGTGGTGACATGTCCCACATGCATTTTTTGTTTTTACTTAACTAAAGCAGATAGAGGATCATGTCTGTAATACAGCTCAGAATTGTTAAAAGTCTCTTCATGCCGGGTAGCTCTGTGGTATTTGCAAAACCCACAACCTCTTAAGGTGTCCTTCACTAATGGCTAACCATATTCCCAGGTTGCTACAGCTATTTGCATAGCAAATCTTGATGGTGGGCTAGAGATTGAAGCCCAGTCAAATGTGTGATAGCAGGTGTTCCAGGTTGTAGTCATGGTGGTTTGTTTTTGCCTTTCTGTTTGATTACTGTTTCTGTGTTCTGCATGGCTGAACACTGAGCCGCACAGCAGCGCCGGCTATCTATCTTTCTGCACGACACACACACACGCACGCAGACACACACACATGCAGACAAAAACACACACAGTGAAACAAAGTAGAGACCAATTTATTTACACCAGCAGCTGTTCACACTCATGAGAACTGGCCATCATAAACACCGCAGTGCGTCTAAGACAAGGTGGACACAAAATAGAATCTCTATTACATTAATTAATTCAACCAACTGACATACAAATATGAATTAAACTGACACCACAGATGGGAAAAAATGTGGCTGTTTAAACATTGACTTACACCCCATACTGCAGGTCTGTAAATGGTTTACCTGGCCCCTGTGACTTCACACGAACAGTTTTGAAAGTGGGCACTTTGTCCAGCTCTGACCTTCATTTATCAGGTTGTTTGTTCACCCAGGACTCCACACAAGCCAGCCTGGCAGCAGGGATGTGGGAACAGTTGATGATGGATTAACAGAGGAAGACACTAGGATTGGTTTAAAGCCAGGAGATGAATTCTCTGATTTGATTCGTTATGCCTCCCTCCCAAAACCCTCACTTCCTCTCCTGCTCGCTCTCTCTCTCTCTCTTATATTCATTCACACTCCTTATGGTTATTTTCTCAAATTTCACGTAACACATTTTTCATACTTATTAACCTTTTA
Organism: Micropterus dolomieu; assembly: GCF_021292245.1. Classification (NCBI taxonomy): domain Eukaryota; kingdom Metazoa; phylum Chordata; class Actinopteri; order Centrarchiformes; family Centrarchidae; genus Micropterus; species Micropterus dolomieu. Next base: position 19,802,624 of record NC_060171.1, on the reverse strand, counting down.
TCAACATCCACAACCACATAGCCACACTCATCCATAGCCCAATTGGCCTGGAAATCATTTTATCAGTCTTTTTATCCTGTGTTTCCTTTCAATTATCAGTCCAATTTTTCTCCTTCTACACAAACAGTTAATCAATCTCCCCCTGCCAGGTGCAAGTCATCTATCTCTCTCCACTCCGCCCTTGCTCATCTGCATGCTGGTCTCTTTTTATGATCTCTGTCTCTTTCTCTATCCATTAATTCTTTCTCTCTGTCTGTCTCTTCAGCAGCTGTGTATGGAATATAAACAGAGAACTCATGTGATAGTGTGTTTCCCCGGTTCACTGTGATCAAGGTGTTTTGTTATCTTGCATGCTTGTTTCTAGTGAGCCTGGCATCATAATATCCTTAGAAGAGATACTCATTACTTACCGCATCCTTCTCAGTACCTGTGTGCTTGCAGATCAATAACAGTGACCCCACTTAATTTACATGTATAGCCCATTCACAAAACAGCTCAGAGAGAATAATCCTCAATAATCCTGTTGTAAATCTGCTATAAATGCACATCACAACTTGAGTAGTTGACTAGTAGTCTAAATGACACTGTCACTCCCTTGTGATGACTTGGAAACTGGGAAAGATTGCTGAAATGCTTGTCAGTTTTAAAGTATGCTTATGTTTTTAATCATGATGGTTAAGAAACAATACTCTCTATACTGCGTTACATTACAGTAATATACCTGAAATATATGCAGTGCATGATCAAAATATTTATGGATTGTCTATTATAAGTTTTATTTAATTCAGGAAAAATCTGCTTCTTGGAATAGGTCCGTGGGAAAAGAAAACTCAAATGATTCAAATGACTAGGATAGCTCAGCAGACTTTGCTTGTCATTTGTTGCCACAATTTACTCCACAGAAAAGGACAAAATTATTTCCAAAAAGCAGGCCATTAATAATACCAGATGTTCTTGTCTCAACTCATTTTAACTAGCAAACTGTAAAATGTCATGTAGTTAGAGTGATTCATTCATTGGCTTGCTATGCTTTGATTTAGTTGGATCTCCTTGTAAGGTGTATTTTCAGCATTTATTTACACCATCATCTCCCTTCTCAGAACTTTGTCACTACAGTCACCTAACCTCCTCATCATACTGCCTCCACTACTATTTTATCTTTTACTATTGCTGTAAAAGGGCTTTTCCACAGCGTGCTGGGCAAGAGTCCAGCAGAGATTTTCAGAAGATGGAGACAGAGAGGACTGAGCTAAAGAGAGAACAGGGAGTGAAGGGGTTGGTTGGAGGTGGACTGTGGTACTGCCCAGAGGGTTTCTCCTGCCAAGGCAGCACAGAGGAAGGTTTGTATCTGTGTTATTTGTGTTAGTAGTCCCATGTGTCTTAGCAGGCAGCAGAGGTCCAGTTTGCCACATCACAGATCTATTGTTGAGGCTCTGCTGCCAGTGGGCCCGCACAGCCATCTGTCTCCATATACTGACCCACTGGTTAGCAGCTAACTGCTCAGCCAACCTCTCCCCTCTGCTGCCTTATGGAGGCAGAGTTCAACTGAGTACTAAAGGCATGGTAAGCTAATATATGACACACAGTGGATTTCAATCATTTCAATAGCTATGAGCCGTTTGAAGGGGCATTATGCGTCTTGTCATTATAGCATTTAAATGGCATCATATTCTCTCATAGCCCACCTTATTATTATTATTACAGGCTGCCTTCAGACCCAAGGAGAATTATAATCAAAGACGCACTCAAGCCCATCCTTTATATGTGACCCTCAGTAACTCTACTTCCACCTAAGTCAAGGTCAGACATGTTCATTGTTCTGCTCTGCTAGGCAGGACGTAAGGGAGTGGCATCGGCCCTTGCTTCTGGGAGTCCAGACCAGGGTGCATTGTTTTATACAGGGTGGTGATGCTGATGATATCTACAACATACACAGTTCATTGTATTAGTTCATAATGGGATGACTTTGGTGGTACAGAAATAACATGTTATTGTAAAAGTGTTAGATATAATTCCTTTGCTAATTTGGATGATGAGTGTTTTTGTGTGACTCTAACATTCAAAGCATAATACTAATATAATACTACTAATACTACTACTAAGACTAATAATAATAATACAAGCAACATAATAGATGGTTGCTGTTATCAGAGTATCCTCTTTCTTGTTTGTGAAATGTCTTTTAAAAGGCATCGATATGCAAAATTATACACAGGTGACACCTGGGACTTGCTGACTTTGGCATCAACTTAAAATGCAAAAATGCATCCTCTACACAGCATGTGTTCTCTTGTCTTAGTTTGTTGCTCTCAGACACACAAAATGCACTCTTAAACACACACGCACACACACACACACACACACACACACATACATAGTCTGACATACACATTTTCACATCCTTACAAATGCTCATACACAGTAGCCCATGATTTGCGATTTCAGAAGTGTCAAAGCTAATTTTTCATAAAGACAGGTTGACAGTGCTTGAAAGTAGGACTTGAAGAATTTTCAACCCCTTTCCATCTTTTTCGACTAATGCTGTAAACACTTGACTCTTTTTTGTTTTCCCCTCCAGTGCTCAACTTGATACAGTACAATGCATCCAGGATAATTCATCAGGGGCTAGTACATTTGTATTTTTCTAAGTATGTGTCTTTCATCTGACAGAAGGCTGAAAAGATAAATATAGAGCGATGACTCAATACTGGACCAATTTTAAAAAAGAATGCTGTCCTCATTATTCACACAAAAACATGAGAAAATAGGGTCCAGTTCAAAGTGAAGATCATATTGGTGAATGCAAACTACCTGCATCCACAAGAAAAAAACACTACTCAAAAAATTTAAGGGAACACTTAAATCACACATCAGATCTTGATAAACAAAACTACTCAAAGTTCAAATTCTTTACTGTACAGCAGCCTAACATTCACCATGACGTCTTCAGACTCTTTAACATCTGTCACATGTGCTCAGTGTGAACCTGCTCTCATCTGTGAAGAGAACAGGGCACTAATGCCTGCCTCCAGCTCTCCTCGTGTAATGGCCTGTCTTGTGGTATCTCCTCCATACTCTTGAGACCGTGCTGGGAGATAGAGAACACTTTCTTTCAACGCCATGTATGGATATGCCATCCTGGAGGGGCTGGACTACCTGTGCAACCTGAATGCTACCAGTAGTGACAAGGACACTAGCAAAATGCAAAACTAGAGAACAGCCAGTCAGAAAGGATGAGGAGAGAGCTATTGTCTGTGGCCACCACCAGTAAAACCATTCCTTTTTGGGGGTTTGTCTTGCTGTTGCCTCTCCACTGCACCTGTTGTCACTTGCATTTGCACCAAAACAGGTGACATTCATTCACAATTGCTTATGCTTCCTAAGTGGACAAATTGGTATCCCTGAAGCTTAATTGACATGATTTTATACTGTGATGATTAAGTATTCCCTTATTTTTTTGAGCAGTGTAGAATGTGAAGGCAATAGTGAATACATATGTTTCATAACTTCATTTTTTTTTGGCCTTGCTTTGTGCACAGGGGCGGGAGGGGAGCCTTCACCAAACTGTTGCCATAAAGTTGGAAGCACATTATTGTTTGAAGGTACAATCAATGAGTAATTCCTGGTCGCATGCTCCAAAGAAATAGGAGGCAGCTCTTCATCCCCACCTCCCCCTCAGCCAGGCTACTCTCTAAGCGATTCTAAGCTCCTCTGCTCTTTTCTAATCACATGTCACATTAGAGCTTATCTTTATAATAACCTCATAAATTAAGATTTTTATGTCTTCCTGGATTAGAGGGCGTCCTCTCCTGCACAACGAAGTTAAAAAAGACAATCACCTTGCATGATGATCTGCGGGGAGGGGCTTCTCTCCCATCTGTGTGTGTCTGCTCCCCTCTGTGACTCTGTTCAGACACAACTGACAAATATGTGGAAAAAGTACTCCATTTAAAAAACACAATAGCAAACAGCAGTGACCCTATTTCTAATAATTATAGTGAATGACCAGAATTGAAACTCAGAAAAGGAAAACAGCAGTGAGAGGGACAGAGAAATTAGAGGGATTGGCAAAAATGGGACATTTCATCATTTGTCAGTATCAGATCATACTTTATCATTTATATCGTCCATAGTAGATTATCAGTGTGTTTTCTTGCCAGATTTGCTCACGGCTGTACCTATCTCGCTGCGGTTGTGGTCAATTGGTTAACGTGAGCGCCACTTCTGCCTCCTGTCATCTAGTGAAACTGTAGGAAACTGAGATGCACCTGCCACTTTGGTGGATGAAAGAGATACAAAGGTAGCTAGGAATCCAACCACAGTGTAACTTTGCTGTAATTAGATAGATAGATAGATAGATAGATAGATAGCCATGAGTCAACATAACAACACAACAACAGATCTCCCCTTTCAAGGATCAATGGGTAGACTGCCATGGATTCATCAGACTTTACTAATGTTCAGTTAAATGAACCAGATAGAGGTGGTGGTTATTAACATGCACAAATATTTATTAATGAACGAATGAGTGAGTGAACAGCATGAGACATATAAACAACACAAAACAGGAAGCTAAAATAAGACCTTTCTTTCAGTGAGGTCTAGGTGAGAAACGTCATTGTCAGAGGCAGCGAATTTGAGGCAGGGTTAAGTTTAGCATGCTAACTGCAGTAAATATCTCTGCAACACATACAGTTATGCTCAAAAGTTTGCATACCCTTGGAGAATTGATCAAATATATACCATGTAAAGAAAACATGAGTGAGCAGGCAATACACATGTCTGTTATTTTTTATAGGATTCACATTGAGCTGTAGGTCATAACAGAATGGCACAATTGTAAAACAAAACTAAACTAAAACATAAAACAAAACATGGCTACAAAAAATAAACCGAACTACAGTCTTTTGTAATAGTTGTCTATAAGGCCCTGAATTCTTGCAGGTGGTATAGCTGCCCATTCATCTTGGCAAAAATTACTCCAAGTCATGCAGAGTCTTTGGACGTCTTACATGAACTGCATGTTTGAGATCTCCCCAGAGTGGCTTGATGATATTAAGGTCAGGAGACTGTGATGGCCACTCCAGAACCATCACATTTTTCTGCTGTAACCACTGGGGGGTCACCTTGGTCTTTGCTTTGCGTCACTATCATGCTGGAAAATCCAAGAGCGTCCCATGCGCAGCTTTCGTGCAGTTGTATGCAAATTGTCTGCCAGTATTTTCTGATAACATGCTGCATTCATCTTGCCATCAATTTTCACAAGATTCCAAGTGCCTTTAGGGCTCACACACTCCCAGAACATCAGTGAGCCACCACCGTGCTTCACAGTGGGGATGGTATTCCTTGTCCTTGTTGACCCCTCTCCAAACATAATGCTTATGGTTGTGACCATTTGGTCTTGTCACTCCAAATTACAGTGTGCCAGAAGCTGTGAGGCGTATCAAGGTGTTGTTGGGCATACTGTAACCGGACTTTTTTGTGTGCATTGACACAGTTAAGGCTTCTTTCTGGCAACTCGACCATGTAGCTCATTTTTGCTCAAGTTTCGTCGCATTGTGCTCCTTGCAACAACCACACCATCTTTTCCCAGAGCAGCCTGTATTCTTCCTGAGGTTACCTGTGGGTTTTTGTTTGTATCCCAAACAATTCTTCTTGCAGTTTTGGCTGAAATCTTTCTTGGTCTGCCTGACCGTGGCTTGGTATCAAGAGTTCCCCAAATTTTAGTAAGTGATTAAAGAGTACTGACTGGCATTTGCAAGGCTTTTGATATATTTTTAGATCCTTTTCCATCTTTATGAAGTTCCAGTAACTTGTTACGGGGGTCGTTTGACAGTTCTTTTCTGCTCCCCATGGCTCAGTATCTAACCTGCTCAGTGCATCCACGTGAGAGCTAACAAACTCATTGACAATTTATATACAGATACTAATTGCAATTTACAAAGCCACAGGTGTGGGAAATTAATCTTTAATTGTCACTTTGTGTGTCTGTAACAAGGCCAAACATTCAAGGGTAAACTTTTGATCAGGGCCATTTGGGTGATTTCTGTTATTATTTAAAAAGAAGCCACGCAACTATGTAATAAGAAATGTCTTTATATGATCACTATCCTTAAATCAAAGACAGTTATTTTGTATGATGAGTCATATTTTCAAAATAAATGCCAAAATTTCACAATTTCTGCCGGGGTATACAAACTTCACATTCTGTTGATCTTGTTAGTTCGTTTTTTAAAACTATAACTCCAGCCACATCTTACACACTTTTAAAACATTATTGTATGTTGTACCATACAATATTATTTATTTGATTATTATAATTAAAGGGCCATGCCCAAATGAAAAACGACGGGCACAAAATTAGGCTAAAATATATTTAATATTATATGATAAAGGTGGGGTGTCCACAAACTTTTGTCCATGTTGTGTAGTATGCGAGACGGGTATGGCTGCAGCCTGGAACCTCTCGTCTCATGCCCTCCCGCCTGGTGCCTTCCGCTAGTTTCTACATTTCAAAATAAAAGCTTGCGTCTTGTTCCCTATTTCTATCTCGTTCTTTGGTGTTTTTGAACTGATAAATGAAGACTGTCGTGCTAATGATAATGCTATTATAATGCTATTCCAGCAATCTGGTAGAAAGATTGTTTTAAACGTAGTTTCAAGTGTCAAAATGGAAATTGCGAATGTGTGTGTGTTAAACACTCCTGTACAGTAGATGGCGGTATGCACCTAAACGTTGTTTGCAATCCGGTCTTTATCAAGAGAAGCAGCAGCAGCAACAGAAGGTCGGAGTCACGGGTGAGTTCATTCATACAATCAATTAAAAACGTATAAACTCTTAAATTACGATTTTGGCCAAAGATATACTTTGCATATTTCTGGGTGTTATTGTTGTGTCCCTGAGGGACACATTTAACACTTTAAACTGCAACAGCGTTTCAATTAGACGTTAGCGAATATTAGCTCAACACTAATTTGTTACCTATAGCAATTCATGATAACAGACTTTTTACCTAAGGAACACATCAGTGTCTTTTTAAAAAAATGACACATGCATAGGGCATAGCCAACTGTGCTGAGAAAGTCACTTGTTGCTAACAAAAAGGACTGTCTGAAACAAAAACAAATCTAAACACTGTATGAGAGCAGATCAAGAGTATGATTTTGATCCTGCAGCAATTTCTGCCAATGTGCGGGATGACAGTGATAATGAAGAACAAAATAATAAACATGTTATACTCTCTCCAAGACTCGTTTTTATGTATATATTCTATATTGTTTCTACACTTAATAGGGAAATCGCTGCAAATACAATTGCTAATTCTAGTGTGTGTGTGTGTGTCTTTGGGTTGGCACATATACAGGATATAAGCTATATATTATATATATATTTTATTAAGTATTTTATTCATTCGCATGATTGCCCTAACTATTCAGTTAAAAAACACCAAAGTACGAGGAGACAGAACGAACCAGACATGAGTTTTTATTTTAGAAGCTAGCGGAAGGCACCACGCGGGAGGGCATGAGACGGGAGGCTCCAGGCTGCAGCCATACAGTCTTGTTCATCCCTGAGGAGTGTCCTTTCCGACAGTTACTAGCCACTTCTACATGCTTTTCCAGGTTAAGTTGTTCTCTGTTTGCAATTTTTTCACAGGTAGGCTAACGTTACTTGTTAACTAAATTGTGTGAAAAAAGTTTGTTAAAAAATTGCCCTCATACAGGACCGTTAATTACACCTGGATGTTCGAGAGAACAGCACAACTAAGTTAACAAGCTGCATAATGACAAGAAACTGAAAATCATAACTTAAAGTTAAAGTTGTCTCATACTGTTTACAATTTCAAAAATATTATAGTTATTGTGGTTTCCCTGCATAAATCATTAAATCATAACATAAATGGGTTCAAAGTGTCTCCACTTTAAAACAAGTCTTAATCATCTTTGGCCTTTGGTTGCATGAGCACACAAAATTATCTCAGAGTAGGGACGGAATTAGTAAATCAACAGTATTAGCTGTTGGGGTGTGTAGAAATCGGTACGATTTCAAAGTCAGAAAGTGAACACCCAACTCCTAATAAGCCTTTTGAACAGGCTGGTTAAATTTACACAGTGCGAGGGTACGAGTCAATCTAGCCTGATTGACAGGTCGTGCGTTGGGATGAGGCCAGATGGACAGCCGTGACCCTTACCTTTGTTACTTCTCACTGTAGTTTCATGTCTTCTTCAATATAACGTGATGTTCATTTAGTAAATTATGGTCCCATTTAAAGGAAAATGGACCATAAAGCAGAGTGTGCTTCAGGGCGGGATTATCTATGATTGACAAGTCGTTTCCATGGCGACCTGTCAATCAGGCTAGAATGACTCGAACCCTCGCACTGTGTAAATTTAACCAGCGCCGTTCAAAAAGCTTATTAGGACTTGGGTGTTCACTTTCTCTGGTGAGTACATTTAGTTTTAAGACTGTCGCTAGACAAAGTTATCAGCTCTGTTAAAATGACAGTTTTGAATGAATATATGCACCTAGCTAAGCAAGCTAGCTAGCTCCGTACATGGCCGTTAGTTCCACTGTCTTGTCCAAATATGGTCAAGTAAAGACCCATCATGACAGGACTGTTACAGAAAATACCCTGAGAAACATACAGTATGTCATGGTATTCAGATGTTCTGTATTGCATTGTCACATCCCAGATGAATAATATAGCACTGAAGTACAATGAAGGCAAGCAGTCTTTCCATCTATGTCTTATTTAATGGCTTAGTGCTGTGCCCTGTGTTTCTGGGCTCTCCTCTGTGTTTGATTCCTCATTTGGCATTCCCTCTGTGCGCAGCCCTCGTTATCGTATTCCTATGGAGTGCACTGGCATTTGACATGCAGACACCAAAGACTCTGGCAACATTGCAGATCAACTGCCTTGCACAGCAGTACTCTGTCTCTGTCTCATTGTGTCTGTTCTTCTCTATCCTGTCTTGTCTTACCTCAAACAGGTGGTGGACCTTAGGGATCAGGGGGTTGTCATTTGCTTAAGCCTTAAATTAATTTGAATCACTATGTCTGCGGTGAGAGATGTGTGTATCTGTGTGTGGCGTTGGAGATGACAGCGAGAGGAGACATGCATGCAACTGGTAAAAGGAGAGTGTTTTGACATTTGAGGTTTTTCTCATTTGTATAGACTGACTTTGAAATCGTACCGATTTCTACTGAAAATGCAGCTTCTGCTCACCAGAAGATACTGTATATTGTCATGATGGAAATGTCTCATATTCCTTGCAATTGCAACTGGAATGGACCCTTTAAAGCCTAATAAGCAGTTTTGGGCGTTTTCTTGCAATGAAATTACACTTTACAAATTACAATTGAATCATTAGCAGTCCCTCCAGGAATTTTCTGACCTAACCATAACCCTGCATATTCAAATTAGCTTACCTTGATTCTTTCAGCGCTTGCAATTGTCCAGGATGCAACAGCCTGTGTCACAGTGATTGGTCTCGTCTGACGTCCTCCATGTGTTTCTGCCACTCTCTTAATTTCCTAATGTTCAACCACAATACTGATTGTTATTTTTGTAGGCAAACGTGAGAGGCTGTCATCACACATGTCTGTTGCAACTTGTAAACAAGGAAGTGAGTTTGCTGACAGAGATGATAGGTTAAATTTGTGTAAAGGTTGTGGTGATTGGTCAAAAGTGCAAGTCACGCTGAATTCGCAGGGATTTGCTGAATTTGTGTTAATAGTTGTGATTGCTACATCACTAAATCCTGGAAGGACTGAATGAGGACTTTTTACTTTTGTGTTGTGTATGTGCTTAGGACAGCGCTTTCATTGCCTTTTTTGGTGAAAGATGTGTCCATTAAAATTTGGAGAAAAAAGAAACTTTGAGAGTGAATGTTAATTTTTGACCTTGTAAACAGCAGAATTTTCTTTTCTTTTCTTAAAAAAAAAATAATATATAGGCCTATGATCTAATTACTAGGCTTTTCTGTCTAAAGGATTATGTCATCCGTGTTTACTTCTTGCACTTTGAGTAGTTTTCATTTTGAAAAGGCATTGCTGATATTCACTTTAATTTTAGGTTGAGATCACTTCGGTCCATTCCCTTTTGAGCTACGTTTCTCTGAGCAGTTTATTTCATCCTTCCAATATTTATTGATGATCACTTTTAGCAACCACGTTTGGTGTTGAATAAGTAAGTCAGACTACTCTGCTAGTCTGCATATCAAACTTAATTTGTTTTTCTGTATAATACAGTTTTGTATATGATAAAGACTGTCTCTTTGCTTCTCCAGCTTGTTGATAAAATGGGTGTCCTGGTGGCCAAGACACAAACCACGCATGCAGTATCGTGAGTTCAAATCTCAACAGAGACCTGCTGCACCTTGTCAGTCTGCTGTCAACTATTCAAAAATGCCAAAAAACATTTAAAAAAATGTCCTTAAAATAGAAACAAATAGCCATTGTTTAAACTGGAGCTCCGTGTCAGCAAGTGATGCTGGTAGCCGCTGTCAGTATGGATCAGCAGGTGGCTATTTATTTGTTCGTGCCACTCCATGGTTCACTTGCTATGCCAATGCAATGCTGGCATCTCAAATAGGTTCCAGTGTTTCAATGGGGCGTTTCTGACAGCTTCTATACCTGGAGCACAGTGGTTTACAATAGACAAAGTACCACAGAGGAATTACCTTCAAAATACCAATTTCTGCTCCAGTCCTAATCCAATTCCAGCCACATCTTACACACTTTTAAAATATTATTGTATGTTGTACCATACAATATTATTTATTTGATTATTATAATTAAAGGGCCATGCCCAAATGAAAAACGACAGGCACAAAATTAGGCTATACAAAAATATTATATGATAATGGTGGGGTGTCCACAAACTTTTGGCCATGTATTGTAGTATGCAACCTCTGAACAGTGGGTTTTCAAAATAATAGTGTCCCATCCATCTTTAATAGATAGTTTCAATGAAAATGACCTAGGATGCTTTTATTTTGGTGACCAGAACTAGTAGCTAGCTCATCTCTTTCATCTCTGAGGAGTGTCCTTTCCGACAGTTACTAGCCAGGTTAAGTTGTTCTCTGTTTGCAATTTTTTCTCAGGTACATACAGGACCGTTAATTACACCTGGAGGTTAGCGAGAACAACACAACTAAGTTAACAAGCTACATAATGACAAGAAGCTGAAAATCATAACTTAACGTTAAAGTTGTCTCATTGTTTACAACTAAAGTTAAGTAGGGCATTGAAGTTTAAATCTTACAGTACAGGATACATTAAATATATATATCAGGCTTTAGACAATAAGTTACTTAACAGCAGACCGAGTCAGCGGACATTATGACATATCAAACGCATTAATGATGACCGCATTTCATTTAGCCTAGGTGTAATGCATGTTGGCCAACTGGAAGCTAAGAGCACGACATAATTCATGTTAAAAGCCATGTCAAAGTGAACTGTTTTTGACCAGCTCAGGATGCAAGCATGCAAATCATCTGCAGACATCATGAAGCCTGTTGGGGTTTACACAAGATCAGTTGCCTACTCTACATGAGTAAGTACATTCAACAGTTTTCAGTTCATAACAGGCTGAGCTTCCTATATGTTTCTTGTCTCCAAATCTCAGTCCACAACATTTTGTGGATACCTGAAATTGGCATTAGTGATTAGCATGTATACCAATTCTGGTAAAACTTTGTCTAAAGACACTTTCCTAATGAGTTTATGGTCTCAATCGCTAGTTTCATGTCTTCTTCAATACAACGTGATGTTCATTTAGCAAATTATGGTCCCATTTAAAGGAAAATAGACCATAAAGCAGAGTGTGCTCCAGGGCGGGATCATCTATGATTGACAAGTTGTAGATCAATCTGTAGATCAGTTTGAGACATAAATTCACTGTAAGTTCACTAATGTTCATCATTTTTGGCATTTGTACAACAGACTATATGAAACATTGTGATGAGATGTTTAAGTATTAGTGTGACAACATTTCATGTGGCCAGAGGACACTTCTCAACCAAGTGGTCCCCCCTCATTAGTCATTGGTGTTTAGATCAGCAAAAATAAAGGTTTGGAACATCACTGAGTTGCTATTGTGATGACTCATTTGGCAAAAGTAGTAAAAGAAAAAAGTATTAGTAAGAAAAAAGTAAGTAGTCAATTGCACATTTATTTTTGTGAAAATATGAGTATTTCAAAATGTTTATAGTTATTGTGGTTTTCCTGCATAAATCATTAAGTCATAACATAAATGGGTTCAAAGTGTCTCCACTTTAAAACAAGTCTTAATCATCTTTGTCCTTTGGTTGCATGAGCACACACAATTATCTCAGAGTAGGGACGGAATTAGTAAATCAACAGTATTAGCTGTTGGGGTGTTATTTATAGCCTGTGGCGTGCGTTGGGATGAGGCCAGATGGACAGCCGTGATCCTATTACCTTTTTTACTTCTCACTGTTGTGTGCCTTGTGTGTTGTGTGGGAATCTTGCATTCCCACAGTACAAACGGACAGGTTTGGTTCTTCTGGTCATTAAGCGCAGAGCAGACCGAGTTCCCTGACTATCCATTCAGAGAGTAGGACTGAGCCAGTTCATGGTATGTCTCTAAAGAAGGATTTTGTTCTTTGGTGTTATTAGATGCTTGCATCAGTGCATTGTACTCTGTGCTGTCTTTTGTGTAATGTGGCGAACGCAGATGCTTTACAAAGTCATGCATATTTGGGTATTCATGACCATGATCTCCTGAATCATTTGTATTCAAAAACAAGATACATGAAAGAGAAAACAAAATTGCTTTTCCTTGCCATTCAATGATTTAATAAAGTTTCATATCACAGTAGGCGCAAATGACAGTCAGCATTATGTGCTATGTGCCCCTACATGTGTGACAGAATACCGTCCTGTGCAGCGACTACAAAGCCAGTGCGCTTTTGTTTACACCGGTGATTGTCAGGAAATAATGTTGTTTTTTAATTGTTAACTTTTTCCTTACTTTATCCAATATTAAAGTTCAATATAAATGTGAAAAGAATGTAAACGTTCAAACAGAACATGATATTAGTTCAGTACAATGACTACATCACAGAACTATAAATGAGAGCTTATGTGGTATTTCATTTGATGCCTTTCTGGTGCCCAACCTCCCTCTTGCTCCTTGCCCGCTTGATACCCATCTTGCCTGAACCCACTATGTTAGTGGTGTTGGAAGATATCAGTAGAGGATGTAGCATTAGTTCTGACGCGCTCCATTCTTGCCTGTAAGCGAATAACGTTACACTAAACTCCATTTACAAATGCTCATTTTCAGGTTAAGTGTTATTTAGGGGTTGTACCAGAACAGGTTTACATGCTTTAATTTTCAAGAAACACCATATCTTTTGTCATACACTGCTGCAGCTCCTCTTTTCACCTTGTGTGTTGAACGCTTCGTTTTAGCTATGAAGTGATACATCTTGTCTCTAAATGATTTTGAATTTGTTGGGAGTTGCACATGGGCAGTTCCTAGTTAAGGACTACTAACCAATCAGAAGCAGAGATGGGCGGTTCAGTGAGAAGCCGGTAAACAGGGCTTCAGTTCAGCTGTACATGTTGCTGACAAGCTTGGCAACATATGGAGCAAGAGTTTCAGAGTGGTGAGTTATTAATCGAACAAATGTATCTTTCATCCATAAAGTTTTAACTGAGCTCCGTCTCTATATCACAGTAACAATTTTCTGTGCATTGACTGCCTGGAGCATAGCTAGTGTTTGGAAGGGAGATGATGGGTGTGTGCTGCAGCTCAGTGTTTTTCCTCCGGTGTTTTCGAGGGTGTGTTGGACTAGCTGCTTGGCGAGCGTTATATGAGGTGAATTTGCTTTCATCCGAAAGGGAAATGGCTGGACTACAAACGAGCTGTTTTTAAGCAGTTCAGAGCAGAGTTTTCTGTGGGAGATGGGAACTCCCTTTGGGCTGGACTTTGGGCTTTCTCACTTTACAAACCTATAACATGCACAAAAAAGGTATATAACTCAATAAAAGAGAGGGAAAAAGTCAAAAAGCATAATATCACCTCTTTAAAGTTCTCTTGCTTCTCAGCACACATTCCTGTCCTGTTCAGTATAAATTCACCTCTGTACTATATTCCCTGTCATCAAACTGGCCTTTGTTGGTCTCTGAGGCTGTGTTCAGTACTTGTCTGGTCGTGTTCACTGGAAGGCTGCTGAGCACAGTTTTGTTTTGTTTTTCTGGGCAGAGTCAGCTAATAGGGCCGCCACTAGCTGCATGGCTAACTGAGCTAAAGGCAGCTACAGTTAGCAACAGATAATGGTTACACTGATGATATGCTGCTCCCTATTTGTCAGTTCAGTTATTGCACCTTTTAATGAAGATAGCTTTGACAAAAAGTTGACCATAGTTTCCTGGTGATATTTAAACAACCTACTATTGTATGGGGACAAAAAATGACTATGACTCTTCATAATAACAACAAAAAAAAGATACTGTACTGAATTTGAGGAGCAGAGCAACATTCTTTTTCCTAGAATGCTCTGGTAGCAAAAGAAATCTAAATACAGACTGATTTAAAAAAAGACCATGGAACATCATCATCAGTTACTCAAACTCACCTCACCTCACGTTTCCCCTAACCTTTGGCACATTTTGCAGCCTAGAAACCCAAAACCCAATTGTTACAACACCTTCAGTAGAATGCCACACAACAAATGCTGCATTAGTGAGGCAATGGGAAGCAAGTTTTGTGTGTTTGCCACTAAGTCTGTTTGTTCTGTCTTCAACAACAAGTTGGTGTTTACCACTTTGATCATGAAAGTTCATATCAACAGACATACATTTGACGGACATCCGTGACACCATGAATTCAGCAATGGCGACATGCTACTACTGAATGTCTTTAGGGGCGATTTTGGGCACACTGCTTGCCAAGTTTCATTTAAATCAGCATGAAAAATTGGAGTGTCTCATTTGTAGTTCAAAGGAAAGTTTGTACCTTGACCGACTGATTTTGACTTAGAGATCACAATCCTTTTTAGTCAGGTTTCCAAGCCAAGGCATACCTTTGCTCTTTTTTAATTAGTTGACAACCACATGCTAAAGTATTCATTGTTGGCTTTATGGAGATCAGATGTAAATGTGGATATGTGCTTGTAGATGAGGTGCTTTACCTGAGGTAACACCACTTACCTGTACCTTCTTACACGTCAGATGAAATGATCAAAATGAGGCGTGATGGGTCATTAACTCAGCTGAATATCAATCAGACCTTGATAATGGAGTTGCATTTTACTGACTAAAGGCACACTCAGAGTGCATTAATCTGCACTTTCATGGGAAATTATAATGTACACACAGTAACTGTGTCTCTATCCAGTATCCCAATCGAGTAGGCTATTTAAAGTTTTCTGAATCAAATGCGTGTTTTCATCAGTTATGCGGAAATGAACTTCCTTTATCACAGTTGTGCTATATCATGGTACACCCGTGATAACAGAATGGCTTTCAAGAATTGCTGTAATTAATATTTGTAAGTTAATTATTCTTGATTTTTAAACAATGTTGGCTATATTTTTAAACTGCATTAAAATTTGCTCATAATATGCTTTATAGTGCTCACAATTGTTAACATTCTAAGTAATGATTCCTATTCATCATAATCGTAATCAAAATACTTAATTTGGAATTCTCCATCTTAAACAGTAAGACGGCATGTGGTGAACACACAAGGCATCAACCATGGCATTGCCATCTTCATCAGAATCACAATTAGCACTGTTGGTGCTCTTCAGCGTCCAACCATCGGCTGACATTTACATTGACTAATTATGTAAAGTCACTTCAGTTGCTGGGTGCAGAGCGTGAGGAGATGAGAGTGAGGAGATAGCAGGTGCAAAGGCAGATAAGATGTAGTATAATGTAAAAGGCCCATAGAGGCACCGAGAGTGGGGAGCAACAAAGAGAGAGGAGGGCTAATAGTTGTTAAGTATTCTAATGCACTGTTAACCAGTTATTTCCTTTGTTGGTTTTGAATGCTTAGTTTCAAGTTAAGAATTAGATAAATGGATTACTACCCATTTAGAATGATGACTTAAATGTTTGTTGGCCCACTTTGCTCTCTCTCTCCTTCTGTCAGCCTGACTTTCATCGTTTGCCTTAGTCACTATCTTTCAAAACATGCAAATTAAATCATAATTATGCAGACATCTTAGAGAGTAGTATGGACAGACTGCTTTCCATCTTGCCTGGTTCGCGGTTTCTCTAGCACCTCTGCTTAAGAGTCTGGCTGTTTCCCCAGACTCACGAAACCTTTTTGTCTGGCCAGCTGGTTTCAAAGTAATGTGCTGAGGTTTGATGTTAAAGAGCCATTTCTTTTCCCATGCTGGTGTAAAATCACCATCTGTCTCAGTGTCTGAGACAGTGGTCTCTGCCACTCAAATCAGAGCACACAACCATAAATATTTCTGAATATAATTGTGAACTATCCCTTTGATGAATTTCCTTTTTTTCAAAGGCTGGTTTAGGTATATGTATATCTGCATATGTTCTCACCTGTTTAAAGAGGTAATACAAACAGCTGGATACACACAGTATTTTAAATAATAATTATAAAACGTAAATATAAGGCCCTTGCCATGTAAATTGTTCCAACAGCAGCCTTTGAGAGAACATATTAGCATGATTTGCATTTGCATATTGGGAAAAGAGAGGAAAGAGCTACCTTTTCACTGGCAGTTAATTGACTTAATTTCAAATGCATGCTCCCCTGTCTCTCTCTATCAGTTTCTTTATCTCTCTCTCTCCCTGTCATCCACTGGGCTGAATTAATGAGAGATCAGTGAAAGGATGTTTACAAGATTAACAAATGCCTCAACACTTACCGTAGTCTGTGTATATGAGTGTCAGTGGGGTCTGTGTTGTCCCAAAGGGGCCGTGAAGATTACACCAGCATACAATTTACCAGATGCATTGGTTTTCATCTGAAGCTATTATCTCTGAACAATCTGAAATTACTTCTATATTATATTATGTAATGGATTTACTGGTCACGCACACAGGCCATAAAGTGATTTTCTGTTTGTTATTTCTGGTCTGCAGACCTAATACTGACCCTTCATTAATGTTATTTGCTCAAGGGAAGCTTATTATCTTTAAGCTATGTATTATTTTTTAATCCACACCTTAATCACATTATAGTGGGCAAACATGGCCAGTTTTTGGGAAATGCTGCTTGATTTTTCTGCTGTGTTATTATTCCTGTTTCTCATCACTGATCCTCCTCTAGCTCTGGCTCCCCCTCTTTCTCTCTATATTTTATTCCTCTAAGCCTAGAAGCTTAGAAGTGATTCTACTAAAGAACATTTTCACACAAAATCTGCCACCTCAATCTGGGACTGTTCCTTGTACTGTACAATAAATGCGAGTTGGCATTGTAGAAGATAGTTTATTCTTTCTTTTCAAGGCTTTTATGTATCATAATTAGGCTAATTGTTAAATATTCATATCCAGAAGAATGCCCACAAAGCCATAAAAATTTGTTGGTATTTGATATGTTGATAGTGAGCAAGTATTGGAAAACTGATTTTGACCACCTTTCCATATCAGCAGAATGTATTTGAAGACTACACGACAGTGGCATTAACTATTTGATTTTTTTTTAATAACTATTTGAAGATTTTAAAATCATGACCCATCCCTAATTACCATTGGCTAAGGGTACTGACACTACTAAGGGAGAGATGAGAGGAGATGCTCTACTGAATTATTCCTACTAACAACTTTCTCCTATACACCTATGGGAGCTGTGTGTGTGGATTTAGTGTGGTTTATGTGTACATGTGTATTTAAGTGTAGAATGTGAATTGGTGTGTGTGTGAGAGAGATCCATCCATCGTCAACCGCTTATCCTGCGTATAGGGTCACGGTGTGAGAGAGAGATGCCTGTGTTTTTTGCCTCCCAGTGCCACAAGGGAAGATATTGCAGCTGTCTGTGTCTGGCAAAAAGTCATCTTCAAAGCCTTTAGCAAGCTGACACCACAAACCAATTTTAGCTTCTTTTGAACACTCAATTACTCCAATACTTTATGTGACTGTACTTATTGGTGTATTGGGTATTTGGTATTTGCTTTAGAGCCCAACTTATGTATATGGATCAACACTCTATTGTATTAGTGGTAATAGGTTAGGGATGAACTGCTTTGCAGACATTAATAGACCCCAACATTTAATCATTATAGGTCCATCTGGAAAAGATTTTAAACTCAGGATTAGAGCTGCAACGATTAGTCGATTAATCGATTAGATTAATCTATTAAATTAATCGCCAGCTATTTTGAAAATCGATTAATTGATTTGAGTCATTTTTTAAAGAAAACATTCTCTGCTTTCAGCTTCTCAAATGTGAATATTTTCTGGTTTCTATGACCGTAAACAGATTATATTTGGGCTGTTGACAAAAGAAGACATTTGAGGACATCACCATGGGCTTTGAAAAACATTGATTGAAATTTTTCACAATTTTCTGGACCTAACAACTAATCAATCAATTGAGAAAATGAAAATAAATGTTAGTTGCAGCCCCTCTCAGGATACACCATGTTATATGTGTGTGTGTATCTGTCCATGGTTCTTTTTCTTTCTACATATGGTGTTTCTGCATATTCAAGAGTGACGACCCCATACTTGAGGGGGTCTATTAATTATCCAGAGAAGGGAATCAAATCTGCATACATTATAATGTATATGAGGTTAATTCCATGAATGGCAAGTCCACTCTTTACTCACTATTAATGATCAACCTATTTAAGATAATAGTGGAGTCAAACCCAACTGTCATACACAAGCTCTCAAAGAGCTGGTATTATGCTTTTTGGCTTTTCCCCTCTCCTTTATTGAGTTATATATCTTTTTTGTGCATTAACAAGTTTGCAAAGTGAAAAAGCCCAAAGTCCAGCCCAAAGGGAGTGCCCATCTCCCACAGAGTGCACTGCTCTGAACTGCTTGAAAACAGCTCGTTTGTAGTCCAGCCCTTCACTTCCTTTACTTGTGACGACACAATGAAAACGCATCATAAAGCTTGCCAAGCAGCTAGCGGGGTCAGGCACGCCCTCAAACCAAGCTAGTCTGAGCGGAGGCCCTTTGGCTCGACTCGCCTTTGTTTGGTTTTCCATTGTAGAAATGTTGCAACTGTACCTGCTTCCAGATACTTTTTTTCATATCACCTCACCTCCATCGAGATTCCAAGCGAGCTGAGGGATACTAAAATGTAACGTGAAAACACGACAGACTGATTGGTCAGAGAAGTGGCTGCGGGGGATGCCTGTGCCAACCCGCAGGAGGAGCGTGTGAGGCCGGCCAGCCGCCCGCTCACAGAGCCCTCTGCTCCCGCTGTCTCACAGACCGCTGCAGCAACAACGGCAGAGGAAAACACAGCTGGAAGGTTTTCATACCGAGTAATGTTTAAAGGCTTTAACCATAGACTGTATATATTTTAACTTAAAAAAGAAAAAGCTGTGTGGGTCGCTGGTGTGTGTGTCGCATTGAACATTACGTCGCGGCAGTTGTGTGTGGCGTTGCTATGACAACAAACTACATACTATCTCTGGGTGCTATCTGCAATGGAAAACAGACTCTACTCGAGTAGAGTCGAGTCTATCCATTTGCGCTATGGTAGCATTTTTCAGCAAGGCAGCAGAGATCGTCAGAACACCGGCAACAGTTCAACGTTTAGTCCTGTTGGTAAGATGGTAAGATGTGGAACAATGATGTTGTGTGGTTGTGGACTTGAGAGTAACTTATACCATCTGCTAGGTTACGGTCGCAGTCTGAAGCGGCTTTGATTTGGATCACACTACCTTGTTTCTTACGACCTGCCCTTCTCTGCTTCTGATTGGCTAGTAGTCCTTACCTGGGAACTGCGCATGTGCAACTCCCAACAAAGATTTTGTACAAGTAAGATATTGTTCAATATTGAACAAGTGTTCAATATTGAATAGAAATAGTATGAACATAGTGAAAAGGGGTTTGTGTGCACATTTGAAATGATTGCGATCACTGTTAGCATAGTTAGCACAGGTAATAAAAACTTGTTATGTGTGTGATTCATTACAAATATCATTACATATTGAGTAGTTATATAGTTATATATTATGTAGTTTTGGTTTCTTTATTATGAAACTGCATGTTTTTTGGGACAATTACGCAAATCTGAGTGGTACTGGTGTGGAATTAAAAAAACAACTCTATTTGTGGTCATGTGACTGGGAGATGGGTTTTTTTTAAGCCTACACTGACAACTTAAATACAACCAGCACTGTAGAAATGTCCTATTTCTTGATTTAGGCTACTATGATATAGATTGGACAAAACAGTATTTACCTCATGTTCAGTATCAAGCATTCACACTATTTTCACGGTTTAGTGATGGCTGCCTATGCTTAGGAAACAGACTGATGTTTAAACCCACTGGAATCCAACACAAAACTACTAATTGTTTCCCAATATGTATGTTTATACAAGTGCATTTGTGGCACCCAACTGCTGTTCTGCGACACACACACACACACACACACACACACACACACACACACACACACACACACACTCTACTGCCCTCATTATGACACCCCTGAAGATTTATGTGGCAAACATCTGGTTCAGTGGCAGGGCCAACTACATAGTGGGGCCAGTGTTTACATGCATCCAAGCTGTTTTGGTATGAGAGTGCAGTGAGTTGTGCTTTGCTTTTTCTTGCATTGCACGCACTTGTTATCTACAATCCTACCTTTCCATAGTTTTTTTTCTGTTCTGAGTGGTGGGTGTGCTTTGTGAAGCAGAAAAGGACATTGGATGCAACAGCTCTTAATTCACTGCCCCTGAGAAAGAAGGGAATCATTTTCTCTGCCGGCTATTAGGCTGAAGGACTGCAATTTCACATTCAGGCAAAAACGCGCGCGCACACGCACACGCACACACACAGGTCCTGTATACACATGTGAAAGAGCACACACAAAAGCACACAGATCCCCGTGGACCTAGAAGTGGCGGTATTAGGTCATTACTGTGCCTTTAGAGAAATGAACACTTCATCTCAAACCCCTCTCCAGTGGCTGTTGATTAGCCTTTCCCCTGCATATTTGTGCAGTAGTTTTGTGTGTGTTTGTTCTAGTTTTAAGTCATATTGCATCCTTCAGGAATTGTCACATATGATTAAAGAATGGGAATATGAGTAACATAATGTAATCTTACCCAATAATTTTATATTGCTGCACCTACAGGTCTCTGCCTCTCTTTCCTTTCATTTTTAGATTAAACATTTAGGAATAGTACAGTCAGACTGCTCACCTGAAATCTTATCAGTGCACTCATGCAGTATAATCCAAGTCTCAAGCTATCCATTCACATCCTCAGTATACATCCAGTATATTTTTGCTATAATTATTATTAACCACTTCTACAAAACTCATTCCTGCCTTTTTGTTAGCCACTGGCAAGGAGTCTTGTTTAGTATTAACTCTCTTTGGTTAGTCCAGTGCTATGTAGCCAATGTAGACAATCCATTAGGGAATGACCATCAGTATATGCAATAAATGACCATCCTTCCTAATAATCATGAGGGACTTGCAGTCTGTAGTACCACGGAGAAAAGAAAAGTGTTACAAATTGTTTTGCTGTTGCCCATAATAACCCCATTTATATATTTATGTTTATTATTAAAGATTAATGTGTTTATAGTTGTTTGTGTAATTTTTCTTGAGGCATGTTATGTCTTAATGCAGCAAAACTGCAACCATGCTATCACTGTGTAGCCCTAACCGTCCATAGTGTCCTCCTCTCAGTATTCTACGTGACATCTTTATTGTCGGTTGTGTTTCCTCTGTAATTTTAGCAACAGTTGGTTAAATGTCATGGCAATTCAGTGCATTATGTTGTAACCCCTCCCAGACCAGCCCACGCTGTCTGAGTAGCGTGTGCTCTCTGTCGTCTCTTGTCAGAGAGTCTGCCCCTTTTGCCTACGTCACTGTTGTCTCTGAGGTGCATTTGATAATAAAGTTATTTTTAACCGCGACTATTATTCCCAACATCATAAACTATCTACTGCTCTGGGCCCACTGCCAGTACTGTCATTGCAGTGTAATAGGCAATACATCAACAAGTCTGTGTGTGTGTTTGTGTGAGAGTGAGTTTGTGTGAGTCATGAAATCTCAGCATTTTTAGTCATCAAGTGGCATGTAGGAGTCTGGAATCACTAGGTGTCTCACAGTGCTCATATTTTTATCAATGGACTACATCTAATAGGTATGCGCTGGGAAATGTGTGTGAGTGGCCTGCTCAGATATTAAACCTGTGACTCATTTAATACGATGTACAATATGTTATAAAAACTGATTGAATGGCTGTGTGATATTTATAAACTCTAAGTAAATTTATTAGGAGAAATGAAGACCGTAAAAGTTGTTGGTCTGGTGCTCTGTGGCATGCGGTAGCCTGTAGTTCTGAGAATTAGTTTTTCCACCCGTTGTCCTGTGCAGTCATGTTTGATATGCTGCTTCTCTCTCTATTGCTCATCCCCTACTGCTGTACTGTAATTACTGCACTTGGCAGACAGTCACGACACATCGACAACAGATGAATTTGGGTGGGAGGGGATGAGAAAAAAAAAGAAATGTGGGGTGGGGGTGGGTATTGTGAGGATAAAGAGAACCACATATTTTTTTCACAGACTTTTAGTGAAAAATTACAGTGCTGGGAAAAGTTTAGTTTTTGACTAAGCCATGCAAACAGTTGCAGGTGGATTTAAGTTTATGGCTGAGTGTGTGTGCTTGTCTGTGTGTCTGATGTAACACAGAACAGTGGCATGCTCACTTTGATAATTAGCTAATCTAGGTGATGGTGTTTATATCTGATTTGTCTGTAAAATCTTCTACACATGATCAGCAGCAGAACTGTGATAGAATGATGACACAAAATTTGAAGCTCAAATTATTTCAAATGTTTGCTATTCACTTTGAAATGTCCAATCACATTAGACATACATAAGAAGCTCAAAGTTTCTCTGAGTTTTCATATATATATTGTTCCTCTTTTACATTGTGTAATGACATCCATCAACATGAAATATAGATACGGTATGATATAGACTGTATATATAGCTATATAAATACATATAGCCTAGATGTGCTGTTTTAACTCAACAAGAGCTTTGCAACATAATCAATCTTGTAGGGCTTCAAGAAATTATTATTTTCCTTATTGATTAATCTATTGATTATCAAGCTTGTATCCATCAAGAAGTTTCTACAGCTTAAAGTGGTATCTTCAAGTTTCCAGTGTTAGGTATTTCTTTTACACTAATAGGCTATGACTTTTTCTTCACAAGCCAAATATTCAGAAATACTACTACTAATATATTTTAGTTATTAACTTGTAACTGAAAAGAGGTTATCAAGCATTACTGCTTCTTTAAAATGTTTGAGAACTTACTTAAAAGAAAACCCAACAGAATATTGTAAAAAAACTGGATGCACTGCACAAATAAAATTTATTCATTTTAAACACTGTACAAAATGGACAAAAAGCGAGCAAAACATCATACTAAGCCTTTTACCCATGTGTTTTCTAAATTTTAGTGTGCTACATATGTATTTGTGTAATAATTTCAAAATTCTCTAGTATGCTTGACCATGCCATAATATTTTATGCTTAACTCATGAGTGTGATGTGAGAGTTTGAGTAAGAAATGCAAAAAATGTCATTCCGTGTGTGTGTTTTGCGCGTGTTCGTGTGTGTGAGGGAGAGAGCTGTCCCATGCTGTGATAATATCAGGAGAAGTGGAATGGGAGTTATTATGTAAATAGAATTTAACAGATTCTCCTTTACTGTAATTACAGCTGCATGTTGCAAACACAAACAGAACAAACTGCTGTCAGACACAGAAGAGATTCCATATTTGCACACAGATATCTTTTCATTACCACACCTGAAAATATTCAACAAAATATTCATTTCAAATGCCCAAATACTCAAATATTCCGTTGGTGTGGTTCATTTCTGTAGAAGGTAGTTTGTTGAAAGTTGTAATTTACCTGTATGCCAGGGGTAGCACATTTGATTAGTCCTGTATTAAGTATTGTTTATAATTCTTAAAGTAAGTGTTTGTTGATGAGGTAGGACAATGGAAGAAAATCACTGTGGACATCTGAACACCCAATAAAGAAATAATATGAAAGGACCAGAGCAGCACTGCGGAGCTAACAGATGAGAAAAGGCTCTGCGAGTTAACTTCCAGTCGTGCCCTTTAATATACTCTCTGCACCAGGTAATGTTGGTGTGCAGTGGCAGAGGAGGGAAATAGCTTTTCAGAATCGATGATGCCTCTCAGAGAAGAGGTTTGCTAATCCACATGCTGGAAATGCAGGTTCAGGAAACATTTTCCTAATGCTTGATGAAGCTGAAAAGGATAAAGACTTTAAACAAATCAATATGGAGTTCAAGGAATAAAAGAACTGAACATAGCAGTTAAAATCTATGCTTGAAATGATTTCTCAAGCAAATAAAAATTCTGGTAGTTATTATAACAAATTGTGCTTTTGCAAACTGTTTTATAACATTCAGTACAGCAGGGACAAACCAAACTGAGAATGTTTACAGTAACTAGCCCAAAGGTAATAGAGCATGGACTCCTGTACAAATTATTGTGAGCATTTCAGTCTACATAGAACACTGAACAAAAACAACATGAAAATCTGTTTGGCTAGCACAGCTTCATGTCGAAAGCTTCTAGACAGCAAATATCAAAACCAACGTAAAACCTTGGCATTAGTATAAGTGACAGTAAATGTCCTGTTGGTAAAGAATGAAAAAAAACATTTACAACATTTCATGGTTGTAAATACTCTAAATGCATATAAAGTAAGGATGTTCTAATCCAGCTTTTTATGGCTGCTACCAGTACCTTTTTTAATGTCTAATGTTTCATTATTCAGCTGAACTGGGTGCACGGAAATATTTAGATATCTCTGTTTCATGTTATCCGGGGAAATGCATAATTGCAGGAGGCATATCAAATAGTATGTATACTGGCAAGTCATTGACAGACAAAGCCACACAATTAAAGAGAGATTGAGGCCCTATCTATGAACAAACTCTGGGTTCAGTGAAGGGCTGTCACTTTCAAATGATGTCTTGATAACATCTGTGCACCATTGTTTTGCCATCTCTTTTAATGACGCCTTAAGATCTTGAGCATATAAATGCCACATCTTGTTTGCATAAATGTGAAGAGGCTCACATTAAATACTATTCCATTTTTTCATACACCAATCAACACAGCATTGCAAAGTGTAATTCACTTCCTCCTTTTACATCCTCTTGATGTCACTGGCATCTATTTGTATGCAAATTAATTGTGTTACATCAGGCAACTGATGGAAGCCCTAGAAACATCGCAGGGTTTCAGGCATGTTAGGTTATGAATGTGGAGTTGATCATATTCATCACTCCAGTAGAGAAACTTGTAGGAAGCATTCACCACCCTTAAATCCAGAGTTCAAATCTGTTCAGGGAGATGCCTCACACAACAAAAACAACATTTTAGGAATGACAGCACAGCGCCTACATCGAGATTTAAATGCTGCCAATACATCAGCCAGTACAGTGGAAGTCAAACATGGATCAATCACCGTAAGACTGGTGGACTGTTGTATTCAGCAGTAGTTTTAGTATGACACAGCTGTGCTAAAATAACACTGTAGTGTTGGCATGTTGAGTTTTCAGCGTCAATATAGTTTCATTTGTTGCAACAATGTCACCTCCTAAGCACTCAAAAAGCCCTCTCATGCTTGTTTTCTACAATATCTACTCTGCAATAATAGAATGCAATATAGCAAATCATTATTTGTTAATTCACAAATGTTATCAAATAATTTAATGAAATCTGGTTCATTAATTCAGGATATGCAACTAAGACTTTTGCAGCAGGCAGCCTTATCTGGTTACAAAGTGCCCTTTAGTAATGTGTAGCTGTTATTATCTACCCTTTCCCTTCTCTTCCCATTACTCACAGTGATGGGGATGGGTTGGAGCTGAAACACAGTGTTTCCTTCCAACCTTTATCGGTTTTATATCAGTGAAGATGACAGAGAGGAAGAAAAGTGGAAAAAGGGGCTGCTGCAAAGACTGAATAATGCATCTGTAGAGACTTAAAGTACTTGAGAATCCTGTAGCAAAGACCTCTCTCTAATGAGAGTGTTGTTTGTTTACATTTTTTATGTACAAGGCCACATCCATACATTTTTAGCTCAAATTTACCAAGTGAAAATTCGTATGCACGTGTTCAGCAGTGCTTTTCACATCCACACGTTTGCACTTGGCAAGTGCCCAGCTCATCAAGGGTTATCTGTTGCCCTTTAGGCAGCCCCACTGCAGGAGTTGAGGGTTAAAGCTGGGGTAGGCAATTTATTTCAGAAGCATTTCTTGTTATATTTGTTGAAATTCTCTTTACATCCCAACAGCAGTTAATAAATGAAAATGCTCTGACACAAAAATGAAACAAAAAATCCGGTATCTGTGGCTGTGGCCGGACTGTTATAAGCACATCCAATGAAATTATTGCCTGCCTGCCTGCCTGCCT
>NC_060171.1:19772078-19775897 GCF_021292245.1 Micropterus dolomieu | reverse complement strand
ATATGTATTTGTGTAATAATTTCAAAATTCTCTAGTATGCTTGACCATGCCATAATATTTTATGCTTAACTCATGAGTGTGATGTGAGAGTTTGAGTAAGAAATGCAAAAAATGTCATTCCGTGTGTGTGTTTTGCGCGTGTTCGTGTGTGTGAGGGAGAGAGCTGTCCCATGCTGTGATAATATCAGGAGAAGTGGAATGGGAGTTATTATGTAAATAGAATTTAACAGATTCTCCTTTACTGTAATTACAGCTGCATGTTGCAAACACAAACAGAACAAACTGCTGTCAGACACAGAAGAGATTCCATATTTGCACACAGATATCTTTTCATTACCACACCTGAAAATATTCAACAAAATATTCATTTCAAATGCCCAAATACTCAAATATTCCGTTGGTGTGGTTCATTTCTGTAGAAGGTAGTTTGTTGAAAGTTGTAATTTACCTGTATGCCAGGGGTAGCACATTTGATTAGTCCTGTATTAAGTATTGTTTATAATTCTTAAAGTAAGTGTTTGTTGATGAGGTAGGACAATGGAAGAAAATCACTGTGGACATCTGAACACCCAATAAAGAAATAATATGAAAGGACCAGAGCAGCACTGCGGAGCTAACAGATGAGAAAAGGCTCTGCGAGTTAACTTCCAGTCGTGCCCTTTAATATACTCTCTGCACCAGGTAATGTTGGTGTGCAGTGGCAGAGGAGGGAAATAGCTTTTCAGAATCGATGATGCCTCTCAGAGAAGAGGTTTGCTAATCCACATGCTGGAAATGCAGGTTCAGGAAACATTTTCCTAATGCTTGATGAAGCTGAAAAGGATAAAGACTTTAAACAAATCAATATGGAGTTCAAGGAATAAAAGAACTGAACATAGCAGTTAAAATCTATGCTTGAAATGATTTCTCAAGCAAATAAAAATTCTGGTAGTTATTATAACAAATTGTGCTTTTGCAAACTGTTTTATAACATTCAGTACAGCAGGGACAAACCAAACTGAGAATGTTTACAGTAACTAGCCCAAAGGTAATAGAGCATGGACTCCTGTACAAATTATTGTGAGCATTTCAGTCTACATAGAACACTGAACAAAAACAACATGAAAATCTGTTTGGCTAGCACAGCTTCATGTCGAAAGCTTCTAGACAGCAAATATCAAAACCAACGTAAAACCTTGGCATTAGTATAAGTGACAGTAAATGTCCTGTTGGTAAAGAATGAAAAAAAACATTTACAACATTTCATGGTTGTAAATACTCTAAATGCATATAAAGTAAGGATGTTCTAATCCAGCTTTTTATGGCTGCTACCAGTACCTTTTTTAATGTCTAATGTTTCATTATTCAGCTGAACTGGGTGCACGGAAATATTTAGATATCTCTGTTTCATGTTATCCGGGGAAATGCATAATTGCAGGAGGCATATCAAATAGTATGTATACTGGCAAGTCATTGACAGACAAAGCCACACAATTAAAGAGAGATTGAGGCCCTATCTATGAACAAACTCTGGGTTCAGTGAAGGGCTGTCACTTTCAAATGATGTCTTGATAACATCTGTGCACCATTGTTTTGCCATCTCTTTTAATGACGCCTTAAGATCTTGAGCATATAAATGCCACATCTTGTTTGCATAAATGTGAAGAGGCTCACATTAAATACTATTCCATTTTTTCATACACCAATCAACACAGCATTGCAAAGTGTAATTCACTTCCTCCTTTTACATCCTCTTGATGTCACTGGCATCTATTTGTATGCAAATTAATTGTGTTACATCAGGCAACTGATGGAAGCCCTAGAAACATCGCAGGGTTTCAGGCATGTTAGGTTATGAATGTGGAGTTGATCATATTCATCACTCCAGTAGAGAAACTTGTAGGAAGCATTCACCACCCTTAAATCCAGAGTTCAAATCTGTTCAGGGAGATGCCTCACACAACAAAAACAACATTTTAGGAATGACAGCACAGCGCCTACATCGAGATTTAAATGCTGCCAATACATCAGCCAGTACAGTGGAAGTCAAACATGGATCAATCACCGTAAGACTGGTGGACTGTTGTATTCAGCAGTAGTTTTAGTATGACACAGCTGTGCTAAAATAACACTGTAGTGTTGGCATGTTGAGTTTTCAGCGTCAATATAGTTTCATTTGTTGCAACAATGTCACCTCCTAAGCACTCAAAAAGCCCTCTCATGCTTGTTTTCTACAATATCTACTCTGCAATAATAGAATGCAATATAGCAAATCATTATTTGTTAATTCACAAATGTTATCAAATAATTTAATGAAATCTGGTTCATTAATTCAGGATATGCAACTAAGACTTTTGCAGCAGGCAGCCTTATCTGGTTACAAAGTGCCCTTTAGTAATGTGTAGCTGTTATTATCTACCCTTTCCCTTCTCTTCCCATTACTCACAGTGATGGGGATGGGTTGGAGCTGAAACACAGTGTTTCCTTCCAACCTTTATCGGTTTTATATCAGTGAAGATGACAGAGAGGAAGAAAAGTGGAAAAAGGGGCTGCTGCAAAGACTGAATAATGCATCTGTAGAGACTTAAAGTACTTGAGAATCCTGTAGCAAAGACCTCTCTCTAATGAGAGTGTTGTTTGTTTACATTTTTTATGTACAAGGCCACATCCATACATTTTTAGCTCAAATTTACCAAGTGAAAATTCGTATGCACGTGTTCAGCAGTGCTTTTCACATCCACACGTTTGCACTTGGCAAGTGCCCAGCTCATCAAGGGTTATCTGTTGCCCTTTAGGCAGCCCCACTGCAGGAGTTGAGGGTTAAAGCTGGGGTAGGCAATTTATTTCAGAAGCATTTCTTGTTATATTTGTTGAAATTCTCTTTACATCCCAACAGCAGTTAATAAATGAAAATGCTCTGACACAAAAATGAAACAAAAAATCCGGTATCTGTGGCTGTGGCCGGACTGTTATAAGCACATCCAATGAAATTATTGCCTGCCTGCCTGCCTGCCTGCCTTTGGGGGGGTCATTCAAATGTAGCATTGGCCCTTCATTTCATTTCCTTTTCCATTCAAATTTGTAGCATGAATTAGCAACTATTTTTTTTATTGATGTGTGTTTTTGTTTGGTACAGTCCCAGACAAGATTTTGTGTTCTTGCGAGATCAGGGGGTTGCCTAGCGACACATTAATCAGAGTGTGTTTTCCTCTGTATTTGCTCAGTCATTCAATATGTGCTCCTTTTTAACTGCCAAGACTAAACAAACTGTGCAAGTTGGTGGAAATAGTCAATATGTATGGGTTATCTATTATTTGTAGATTTCAATACTCCTGACACACACACACACACACGCACGCCACATTCAGATTTTTTGAGTGATGTTTCACTTTGCATGCCGTTCCAGATCAGAGCTCCAGTCAGATATGTCAATCTGCCACTGGACTGGATTTTGACCCACATACAGTATTTTTCTCTCACAGATGACAGATGAAGATCAATAGTCATAAAAGCTTAGGAGTAGATGGCTTAGTAAGGGCTTATATCCCTGGTTGGATCAAATGGGTTGATCTTTACGTGCTAATTAATAGTGTCTTACCATCAGTCTGTTCTTCATTTTTTCCCTATAATGAATTAGGAAAAACACTTTTCTTGTTTCCATCTGTCTCAATGTTAATTTCCCCTTATAATAACCACTGCGATTTCTTTCTTAATTTTGCATGGATAAGGGTGCATACAAGCATACACAAAGATAGAATGCTGTGGGGGTTTAAGGGTAGCAATGGAGTAAACAGTGTGAAATATTTATGACTGTATCAAGGGAGGATGCCAGGCCATAGC
>NC_060171.1:19766354-19772058 GCF_021292245.1 Micropterus dolomieu | reverse complement strand
GGTTATCAATTTTTATAAATTCATATGATGTGATTTTCTGGAATTTTCTTTGGGATTCTGTCTTTCACTGTTAGAATGTACATATGATTAAAATTGTAGATTGTTGCATTCTTTGTAAGTGGGCAAACCTGCAAAATCAGCAAGGGGTCAAATACTTTTTTCCCCCACTGTATAATAACCACTGCGATTTCTTTCTTAATTTTGCATGGATAAGGGTGCATACAAGCATACACAAAGATAGAATGCTGTGGGGGTTTAAGGGTAGCAATGGAGTAAACAGTGTGAAATATTTATGACTGTATCAAGGGAGGATGCCAGGCCATAGCGTCACATTGTATTTGGAGGCAAATATTTTGAGTTGCGAAAGACATCCATATAAACCTCCCTCCGTTACAATTCCATCATGAATATCAGTCATCAGTGGTCAGCAGTGTCTCACATGTCACAGATACAGTAAATGCTTATTGTGCATTAAGTTATTTAGCTGATTGTGTAATTGTTGGCCATAATTTGTACTGTTACAAAATGTATATCACTTAAGCCAGGTAATTGTTTTCAGGCTCAGCAGATTGCAGAGTTTCTATGATTACTTTTTATTAAATAAATTTTTTTCACTATGACCACTTCGATGAATTTCCCCTTGCGGGATTAACACAGTATATCTTCTTCTTCAGGAATTCATCAAGATTACTCCACAGCCATGCTGTTGAATCAGCAACTTCATTCTCTGACAGGGTGTATATGAAAATAACAGGGAAGGGACATTCTGGTAGAAAGGGAAGTTACTTCCTTCACTAACTGCAATACCTACATGAACATTCAGATTATAAAAGCTGTGGTATTGCCTTTTATCCAGCAGTACATATTGCACTTTCTCTGTGAAAGTGGAAATTCTATCTACAGTGTGTACCATTTTTTTTTTTATAGAATTCATTAATATGGCATTAACCAAACATTATCTCACTGTCCATGAGCAAAAAATAAGAAAAAAGGCTCACAGTTGTTGATCTACCTTTTGGCAGTTTTGTATGATTAATTACTTGCTAATCCATCCTTATCTGTCCATCTAGTACACATTAATAACACATACATGAACATATGTAACACACCCATGTGGTGTATGATTGTGTATGATGCCTATAATCATATGCATCATGTAATGTATGATAGTAGTGTGTATCTCTTTTTCTTATGGTTGCTTTTGACAAAAGACACTTTGTTTGACAGTTTACATACTCCACTGATTAGATGTGTCTTTGCTTACATAAATCAGGAGACAATACATATCTCTACTCTTGTTTTGACTTTAAGGTAGCTTTTAGGATAGTAATATTTTTTTGTTATTTCAGCAGGGGAATGATCACCAAATCACAAACTGCTCTGCTGCGGTACTTCTTTGTATGGGTTGAGCTTTTCAAGTGTGTTGCACACACTTATTAGTGATGTCATAGCAAGGGTTTTGTCTTTGGTGGCTATTGGGAAGCACCTGCTATTACATTACACTTATTTATGGTAGAAATGCGGTGTGAATGCACCCTTAGATATTACTTTTCTATAACTTAAGCCATTAGGTCCACCTCAACATGTACGGTTGGCTCATTGCAGGAGGAGGTTTGCTGGCAGTTAGCCTAGCTGGAGGCTGCTGCGTGACAGCTTCTAATGGCCTTCTGAGATGTTTAATTGGGAAATGTGGTGATATCTAAATATTTAGCATCCAGCAGCCCTAGTCTGGGTAATGCTCTTAATTACAATCCCAATTCCCTTAATTTAGCCTTTTCATTTTTTCTTAACATTTCATATATATTCATGTTTAAACTAACATGGGTTATTTGATTTCACTGCTAAATAAAACACCTTCATACACTTAACTAATGCCACCTATACCTTGTAATATATTTAGAAAATGCTGATTGTGAATAGTTCAAAACCTCTGGTATTCCCATTTTTAGTAGTGTATACGAGTTACTTTGTTTTAAACATTGAATCAGTATAAGTCAATATATATATATAGTAAGGAAAAGCGGAAGTTAGTCTCTTATTGTGTATGTCCAAATGGGGGAAAAAATGGGAATGAGAACAGTTTGAAACTGCATTAAGCATTGTGGCAGTATTGTGTGCTAAAAGGCACAGTGTAGCATATATTTGATAGCATTAAGTTCAGCCTCGCGCAGTGACATCCTTGACCTCGCCAACCTGCCTTTTAAGAGCTGTGGTGGTTTGTGGAGAGATAATGCAGTGCATCCCTACAAATATACTGTCGCCAGGTCTTAATTGGCCGGCAGGCTTTATGAAGTTCTCTCTGGAGAGCCCCATTGATTATTAATAGGGAGGCTGCATCAAAGAACCAACTGCCACTCCAGCAGCAACCCTAAAAACAGAGATAAACATATAATGTACTTCCAGAACTTTCTGTGGTCATAGAGAGAGAATTCATAAACAGACAGATCGTGCAAGAAGGAATTGTGTAAGAACAAGAGGAAGCAGTAACAGGAAAGATAGGTGGAGAAAAATTAGTGAGGATGCTGGGTGGAATTGGGTTTTTGTACACAAGATTTTATTCTTTCGAAAGTATTTTTTCTTTTTTTTCTGTATTCCTCTGCAAATATATTGTAGCCATAAAATGTACACCCAACTTGTGTTAGATCTTTGATGGACACCCTCTCTGATTATTATTTGTCAGAAGTCCTCAAGAATGTCTAGGACAACATTGTTTACCTCACACCTCAGTCTCATTTTGTCAGCTTTGTTTCTTGCACTGTTTCTTGTTTCATTTTGCATATTAATAGAACTGTATGCATGTGTCTCTGTTGTTGTTGTTTGTAACACAATGTGGTACCACAAAAGTTAAAATTGTCACATCACCTCCAGTGATGCATTTCCAACACTCTATTTTCTGACAGAGCTTAGAAATAGCCATGTCCTCAGATGTACTCTTTGCAGTATAGGCAAAAATGAGATGCAAAAGGTTTTCCATAACATTTAAATGTTTCCCTCTGTCAGTATGTCACATTTCCTGGCCTGGCTGCAGGGGTGACGGATTGAAAAGCCATACTGAAGGAACTTGCCAAGCAGGATTTCTACTCTACCAACAAAATCAAAACAGATATTGATATTATAACTCATAAATGGCATACCATTATGATTACACTGCTGTGAGCCTAGGAATTTCACTGTAGTTCTCATGTATATCAGCTGTGTGTGTGTGTGTGTGTGTGTGTGTGTGTGAGAGAGAGAAGGAGGGGCACATCTGCTTGCTGTGTCAGCCCATGCGAACTGGATAGAGACAGTGGCTTTGGGATGTGGTGCAGCTACTGTACAGTATTGATTCCAAAAGCTTTTAGCGCATGGCCAATTTTCCATATGGGGCCTCAGCATGTGGCCCCGGGGCTCTGGATGGGTCAGGCAGTGTTTTGTTTACAGTGAGTGGCTAATCTGGGTGAGCTGGCTGTGTATGCGTTTGTGTGAGAGAGAGAGGGAACCTACTGTAATAAACCATGTCTTTACTCGAACATATACAGACAAACACGCACAGAGGTTGATGATGCCTCCTTTCAGACGTTTATGGTTTTAGGGTGTCAAAACATTTCCAATTAGATACAAATTCAATTCTATGAATCGTGGTATCACATTTCTCACGCTGGTAGGACCTGTAGAACAGACAGGCAAAACCACATTGTCCCTTTTTGTTTGATGCTTCTCAGCCTTACCAATGAATTACCTTCATTCAAATTCACTAAGAGAGAGAGGGAGGTATCAAGGGAAGATGAAATGAATGAAAACGGGACAGAGAGATAAAGTGTGTGTGTGTGTGAATAAACGTGGCCCCGGGTGACTTCAGTTTGTGAGTGGCCATGACATTTGCTTTACCAGGTGTTGAGGAGCATGAAGCAGACTCTGATGGGGTCTGTGAACAGTTATCACATTTACTCCAGGCCATGGGCTATGTTGCTGGTTTGTCAAAGCTGGCTGTATTTAATGCTCTCCCTCCCTCTCTCCCACCCTCTCTCTGACTCTCCCACTTTCCTTTTCACTTGTCACTCTGCTGCCCTCCCTTTTTCTTCCACGCTCCCTTTCTCCCTACTTTTTTCTTGGCCTGCTGACTGTCTCAGCCACATCCTCTCTGACCATTTCTGCTTCATGCTTCCTCAGCCAACTGCTTACCTTTATCTTCCTCCCTACTTCTGCCCGATCCTCCTTTATTTCCTGTGTGGAAAAGAGGGGGGCAGGTAGGGCTGGCTAATGACTGGCAGAGGATTTCGGTTGTGTTTGTGAATGTTCTCATGGACAGCTGTATGGCAAGCAATGTTAAAACCTAGCGGATGTTTCAAATTCACGCATACATTGCACTGGATCCATGCACACGCTGCTCTGTATGGTCATGAATTATTCACTTTGTTTTTACTGGGCTGGAGAGCAAGAGATGGGGTGAGAGGGGATGGGGAGAAAGAGATCTGAGATCTGAAAGAGAGAAGAGTCAGTAACTGTTATCTGAGGCAGGGGAGCTAGCCTCCTTATAATTCTAGTCCACTCTCTTAATGTTCCCAAGCAATTGGAGTATTTGGACTGCAGTGTTACACCTATAGGTACACTTCTAGCTACCAAATGTTTTTAAGTTCGCCAAGTCTGGATCCAGGTATAAGATTTCATCATATTATACTATACACATTATTCGAGGTGGAGGGGATTTTTGTCACTTTGCAATTATAGGGAAATATAATAAATAATTATATTGAATTATTATTCAGTCCTAGATATGCCAATGTAATTTTCTGGCCAGATTCAAGGTCCAACTATTCTATTAAGTGGTTGAGCCAGTGCCAACTACTGAGCATATTCAATGCTGATTTCACAAGAATAGCATGGAATTAAACACGTGTGTGTGTGTGTGTGTGTGTGTGTGTGTGTGTGTATGTATGTGTGTATATATATATATATATATATATATTCCTATATGAAAGTTGGTGTCTGTAAAGATTGCTCAGATAGTATACTGTACTAAACATAACATTGTAAGTAGGGCTGCAATGTACAATGTATCTCTTTTTTTAATCCAATTAAATGGTTCCAAATAGTCTTGGCATTTTACAATGGCCCAATGTGATGTTTTCAAATAGCTTCTTTTCTCTGACCCATGGTCCTCAAAGTATTCAATTTTCAAAGATTATCACAGAAATAGCAATAAGTCCTCAAACTTTGGTGAAGCTAGAGCCAGTGAATGTTTGGTATTTTTGCTTGGAACAATAAACGATGATCAAAATTGTTGCAAATACATTTTCTGCCCCACTAATCCTGTTAAATAAGTTGATCAATCATTTCAGCTCTAGTTGTAAAGTAACACACTCATACATATCCCAGAGATGTGTTCATTTGATCTTTTAATTTCAGATCTGACAGAATATACTGTAAAAATCTGTGAACTGCACTGGCGAAAATCAAGCTGGAAAGCGGTTTAATCAAGTTAAATAAAAGTAGTGTGCTACATATAAACTCCAAATGCTTTGTTCCCTGTCTTTTTCTCTTGCCATTTGTCCAGCCAGATAACTTGTTCCCTGTATCTATGTAAATCTCTTCAAGTGCTGTTGCCCACATAGTTTATCTTTGTATGATGCAAGTAGGATGAAATCCCTCCCTGGCCCTGCCTCAGCTATCTAGGGGAATCATTATTGCTTATTGGCAAGCCATCTTAGGTCCCTTTGCCACATTC
>NC_060171.1:19741967-19766254 GCF_021292245.1 Micropterus dolomieu | reverse complement strand
TATTCAATGCTGATTTCACAAGAATAGCATGGAATTAAACACGTGTGTGTGTGTGTGTGTGTGTGTGTATGTATGTGTGTGTGTGTGTGTGTGTGTGTGTATATATATATATATATATATATATATATATATATATATATATATTCCTATATGAAAGTTGGTGTCTGTAAAGATTGCTCAGATAGTATACTGTACTAAACATAACATTGTAAGTAGGGCTGCAATGTACAATGTATCTCTTTTTTTAATCCAATTAAATGGTTCCAAATAGTCTTGGCATTTTACAATGGCCCAATGTGATGTTTTCAAATAGCTTCTTTTCTCTGACCCATGGTCCTCAAAGTATTCAATTTTCAAAGATTATCACAGAAATAGCAATAAGTCCTCAAACTTTGGTGAAGCTAGAGCCAGTGAATGTTTGGTATTTTTGCTTGGAACAATAAACGATGATCAAAATTGTTGCAAATACATTTTCTGCCCCACTAATCCTGTTAAATAAGTTGATCAATCATTTCAGCTCTAGTTGTAAAGTAACACACTCATACATATCCCAGAGATGTGTTCATTTGATCTTTTAATTTCAGATCTGACAGAATATACTGTAAAAATCTGTGAACTGCACTGGCGAAAATCAAGCTGGAAAGCGGTTTAATCAAGTTAAATAAAAGTAGTGTGCTACATATAAACTCCAAATGCTTTGTTCCCTGTCTTTTTCTCTTGCCATTTGTCCAGCCAGATAACTTGTTCCCTGTATCTATGTAAATCTCTTCAAGTGCTGTTGCCCACATAGTTTATCTTTGTATGATGCAAGTAGGATGAAATCCCTCCCTGGCCCTGCCTCAGCTATCTAGGGGAATCATTATTGCTTATTGGCAAGCCATCTTAGGTCCCTTTGCCACATTCTCAGAGCTTAATCCTTCTAATTGTGTGATCTGTTGTTATTTATTATGCAGTAAATGATTCTAGATATTAGTCATTCTGAAAAATTACCTCAAATGTGTTGCATTCTGGCTACTGATATTAACAAATACACAACACAAAAGTAGAAGTATCTTAATATGTTTTATTTTATTTAACCTTCAGGAAGTCCCTTGAGATTGAAACTATTAACTAAATGTTTTGTTATTTGTTGGGAGATGTTGGTAGTCAATTGTGTCAGTTTCATAGTACATGGAGGCCAGTATTGTAAGGCCACAGAATTGCTTTATAAAATGTGAATATTGAGCTACACTACTAGGTCTGTGTAAGAGTTATCAATTTTCCTTGCCCTAAAGACCGGGCAGGACGAAGTCACATACAGGTAGAGTGATCTGCTAAATCCTCTAATGTATTAGGGCTACTTGCCATGCTCTTTCTCCAGTGCTAATGGGATTACATACTGTAGAGTGTCCAGCAGTGGCAGAGCACTCAGATGCAAGCCTCTGTAGTGCAGGGAAATACACACAGTGCACCTTCTGCTAGTGTAACATGCAGCCTACTGTACAAAAAGAAAATGTGTGACTTCAAAGTAAACTTTTTCTTTCAACCATGTGATGGGGTTTCATTTTGTGAGCCAAATATATTCACTAATAACTTGTATTTACCGCATGCTTCCAAATTAGCACAGTTTTAGCCTTTTTTTTTGGCTAAAAGGATCATTACAGGAAATCCAAGAAGACACACTGAAACTTTACAAGAGGAAGTTAACTTGATTACTTAGTTAATCTAATCTGTTAATTGCATGTTGCAAAAGCAACTATACATTTAGTGTGTTAGTGCAGCTTCCATGTCTTCTCTTGGCCAGCTTTTACAATACAGTTCAGAAGGCCGATGATTGGAAGAGTGTATGTGATGTTGGCCTTTAATCTTGCTCTCTCCACTAACCTGCCACTTCAGTACATTTACCTTAAGTATATAAAATAAAAAAATATCTATGTGAATTGTGCTACCAAAGAGTACTTTCTCTTCATAAATCATCTGTGCAGAAGACACAGTGTAGAAGAATGTTGATGTATTGATATGTGTAAATATTTCTGCAGCCTGTTTTTATTGTAGGAGTCCTGTGTATGTATATATGTGTGCGCATTAGCATGTGTGTGTGTGTCAGCTCAAATGCCAAAATTATCTTGTGTAACAGTAGCTTCAGAGCTTTCATTGCTTGTATTCTCCCTGAAGCACTTGCGTAAATTCCACCCAATGAAAAAATGCTGTCTTGGGGCTGTCGGGTCTGCTTGAATGATGATGGCACTGAGAACACAATGGAGCACAACACTGACATAAGATCACAATTAATAATTAACTGACCTGCCACAAATGTTTCATCGCACATTTCCCTTGCATGAAAAGCTCACTTGGGTCTTATGCACCACACAAAGGTTATGTACTAACCTCCTCTTATGAGCATTTTCGCTGTTATCTTGAGTTCTGAGTTCAATTGAATATGACAGCAAGAACTGAAGAAGCCAATACCTTAAGCGTGTTGGTTGGTCAGCGTAAAAACAACACGTTTCTTCACAAAACACGACAGTCACAGACTATGAAATCGCTTTCAGATTCAGCGCATTTAGATTGAAAATCAAGGTGAGAACAACATTATTTGTTTAGCCCTTAATCACAGTCCCAGTCTCAGGGCTTGCATGAGAAAACAGTAAATGGAAACAGCACCCCCTATGAGAATGACCCTTCTTTTATGGTTATGTGTCCCTGTGTTTACCAGGGAGCCATTTGATCAGCAACACCCCCCACAGATAAAGTGAAGCATGAAGGCCAAAGCCTGCCCAACATTGATCTGAACAAACATCCCCCCCCTACCCCCCATCCACATGTCACCACAGTGTCACAGAAAGAGCAACAGTGTGTGACAGAAACAATGTAACAATGTCACACTATGACCATTGTAACATCAACATGTTTAGAGTTAATTTTGATGTGCTAGTGGAGATTGAGCAATCCCCTCCCTCCATTCTGCTTGTTGTCTTCTGTTTTTGTTTTATCTATTTTGTTCCATTTAAAGAGTAGATGTGCTTCCTTTTTTACTAATTGCATTCGGATATAAATTTTATGAATGTAATTCTTTAAATATCTGCATCTCTTCTTAGTTTAATGTATCTATATTTAAGTTCCCCAGGTACTGATCTTCTGTCTTTGTTTTTACCCATCATCTCTCTGTAATCTCTTATTACCCCCTCCTTTTTGCCCATTCCCTCTCTGCCACCCTTCTTCCCTGCCTCTCTCCCCCCTCCCTCTTTTTCCTTTCCCAGGCGAGTGATGCACAGTGCAAGCGGTGTGTGTGTGTAGTGTGAGCGAGAGCCATCGCTGTGTGTGTGTGTGTGTGTGCTTGTGTGTGTGTGTCTGGAGAGAGAGAGAGACATAGAACGAGCCCCTAACACGGAGCATGCCTCTGCGTCCGGCAGCCGGCAAACATGAGCCACCCAGCCCTCCACAGCAGGACCAGCAGCAGCAGCGGCACACTCACACACACTCACACACACACACACACACACACCCTTACACACACGCAGCAAACGGCAGCCAGGGGGCCAGCACTGACAGCGGCAGCTCCCGGGAAGAGGACAGCGGCGTTCCCATTCCTGCCGGTGTTCCGGCTTTCCGTCCCGGTGCAGAGCGGAGCCACAGTGCAAGAGCACCCATGGAGGAGCCGACAGGCAACACCGTGGTCATCCGCATTGGAATCCCAGACCTTCAACAGACGGTAAGAGCTTGTTCTGTAGCCACTGCTGGAGAGAGGATAAAAGGGAAAAAGGGAAGCTGCCTCTCCCCCTTCCTCTCTGATTCAGTGCTTTCTACCTCTCTTCTGTCTGCTTTGTGGATTCTGCTTTATTTCTTTAAAACATCTTTAGTTCTATCTTTTTTATCTTGCTCTTCTCCCTTCGTTCTTTATCCCATTTGTCCTTTTTCTCTTCTCCCTCTCTTTTTTGGTATGCACGCTTAGTGGCTGTATTTGGCTGTATGTGGCTTCTGTGGGTTCCACTCCCCCTCGCCTATTCCACAGATGTCTCGCTAATAAATCTACCTCTTCATTAACTGGGCTTCAGCTGACTTTGACAACTGGCCACTTAGGGTGAGAGCGGGAGAGGGAGGGAGGAAGGAGAGAGGGATAGAAAAGGCATAAGAGAAGGCTATGAAAGGCATTGTAAATCCACAGGAAGACACAAAGTAAAGAATCAAGATACAGTAGTTATACCTGAACTTTACCTCAGCCTCTGTCTCTCTGTCTCTGTTGTTGCTTTGTGCCCAGACAGAATAAGAGATCCAATCCTACGTTCTTCTTAACAAAATCTTTATGGAAGAGTTTTCCTGAAGATGTAGTCTGTGTTTGTGCTATATTGCAGCCACTGAATAAACGCAGAACCATTAGACTGTGACATTGATCTTTTAACTTCCCTTTTATTTTCCCATTTTACAGTATGCACTGTCCCTCTCTTAACAAAATCCCTGCGAGCATACTCAGGTGTGTTTGTTGTCAGGTGTGATTGCTGCAGAAGGTGATATGGAACAGGGCAAATGTCCTGATCCTAAAAAAGTTAATTTCATTAGTTTTTCCAGCTTTAATTCATACGAATTCAACAAATGTTATTCTGTCATGTTTGAGCAGATGTTTGGGCAATAAAACCACAGCCATTCTTAATGAATTGTTCTAGTAATGATTCTTTTAGCTGTTTTAAAGTAAGGACTTTATTTACCGTGAACTAAGGACGACAATACTCCCATTAAATGTTCCTTACAAGTCACAGGCTAAAATGATCTTGAACAGAAAGTGATTGCGTTTATGTGCAGTTCCAGGCAGAGAAGAAGAAACATTTTACCCTTTATTGGCTATTGAAAGAAATTAAGTGTCATCAGCTCAACATCTCATCTCTAACCACATGCTCTCTCATGTGTCTGCGCTCTCACTTCCTGTCAATAGCATGTATAAGATTACATTATTGGAGAGGTATCATGTGATGTTTTCTATGTAACACAGCATTAAGCATTTTATCACTGATGTGCCTGTTTCAACACTTCTCTACTCACACATACTCTTATACGGATTTTACTTTTACAGCCAGTCACTGCATACTAGTGCTCAGACCTTTTTGATTCTTTCTCCAGACATTGATGGCAAAGGCAAGAGGCTGTTTTTTGTGCTTGTTGTTGTTGATTACCTCATTGTTTTTGGCTACTTGGCTGAAATAACCCATTGAATCTGAGTGAGGCTCCGGCACTGCATGCTAGGAATAAAGACAGGAAGTAAAAGGAGAGCAGTTGAAAAGAAAGCAGAGTATTCCCCAAAGGTGCTGCAGAATCGCCGTCTGTGAACAAAAAATGATTTTCAATCGAGCTCAAATATTCGCTCACACAAACACATACTCACACACACATTCAATTACACACATACATATCATATAGACACACGCAAAGGTATTTGCAAGAACACACAGAGGGTGGCAGAGTTGTATGTGGAAAGACAAACAGAAAGAGAGTCTGAAAGTATGACAGACAATCATACAGGCAGATGACAGATGGCCAGACTCTGACAGTCTGAATCTTTAATAGAGCAGTCAAAAGTAACGTGTGTACTCTGAGTGAGCAGGAGATTACACTAGAATAGTCCGCCTGAAGTAGGATTACACACCTCCTGCTGTGTTTCAAGCCTGGATCAGGAGAATGAAGCACCATGCAACGATCCAGGCAACACTTTCCTTTTCAGCAGGAGAGAAGGGAGGAGCGAGGCCTCACATGGGAGGAGCATGATCTCCAGTCTAAAATTAGTTAATGTCACAATTCCTTTTTCATTGAATTCTTGGATACAAGATATTTTCAGTGGAATTTCAGATATCCATTTAATGGAGATCTTAAAGATGAAACCCACTTTGTGTTAAGTGTATTCTTCTTAGTGTTGTGTAGAAGTGCAATAAACAGTGGTGCTGGAAATGCCAAGTGCTGCTAAGTGTTGAGAAAAGTTGGACTTGGAAATTTGACGGAAAGTTTTGACAGTCGTACATTTTGTCAGTTCTACTTTGTTAAGGCAAGGCAAGGAAAGTTTTTTTGTATAGCACATTTCAACCACAAGGCAACTCAAAGTGCTTTACATAAAACATAAAAGCAACATAGGGCAATACAAAAAAATACATTTAAATACAATTTAAAAAATGAGACAACAAGATCAAACAGCAGAGTAAAAATTAAAGTGCAGTGTAAGATATTAATCAAAAGCCTCAAATTTGATTTAATAAAAGGCACCAGCAAAAAGAAAAGACTTCCCGTGAGTATGCATACCCGAAATTAAATATTTTGAAATGGGACCTGGGGATCTGCCTTGTAATCTGTGAGTTCATTATTACAAAAAAGTTTTCAGTGTCCAGTTCTTGTTGCGACTTTAACTAAGTATTGTGTCTTGGCAGTGGGAGACTTGCATTAACAGTTGATACCACCATTTGTTCAGTCAGACTGTTTTTTTTCTGGATCACTGGTATTATTTGTCGTTCATCATCCAGCTCAACCAAAACTCTATTTCTATGATTGGAGCAAAAATAGACAGCTTCCCAATACTCCTAATGGGTGTCATTCATCTCTCAACAGGGGAGAGGGAGACACTGACATGAATGGTCTGCCCCCTTACCTGCATTCATCCTGATTCTCCATTTTGTTTCTTTTGTTGCCTCTTTTAGTGCATTCTTTGTCTTTATTCATTCACAGAAGGTGAATGGAAAACAATTTCCCATCCAGGCCAGAATGTGTCCTTCTCAAGTCTGGATTCTCTACCATAGACTTATGAGTCTAAGGATTCTGTGCAGTATGTTTACTGGTTGTAGAACAATTTGTTTGGTGGTGAAAGTCCCATATCTGAGCACTGTTATTCTTAGCCACCCTTTCGGTGATATGTGATGATTGTCCAGCCCTTACTAGGGACAAATTGTCCTGTGTTTGTGTCTTGCATTTGGTTGTGTGATGTTGTTCCTGCTTGTATCTTACACCCTTATATTATGTGCAGAACTTTATCAGTGTCATGTTTACATAGTCTGCAACTAATGGTCTTGTCTATTGTGGTTTTGCTTACCTTGTTTTGAATGTCAACTTGTGTCCTGGTGCTGTCCTTTAGTCTGACCATTTGTACCCATTGCTAGGATTTTTGGTTATTTGCCACATCTTCTGTCTGCCCATGTTCCCGTGTAGGGGATTGGCTTTCCAAGGTATCTCCTCTACCCACTATGCAAACATTCTTCCTCTCTGCTGCTGTTTCGAGATATTCTTTGAGCAGTTTATCTGGAGGAGACATTTTACTGATGTACTCTTCTCT
The DNA here is from genome assembly GCF_021292245.1 of Micropterus dolomieu. Classification (NCBI taxonomy): domain Eukaryota; kingdom Metazoa; phylum Chordata; class Actinopteri; order Centrarchiformes; family Centrarchidae; genus Micropterus; species Micropterus dolomieu. Next base: position 19,758,975 of record NC_060171.1, on the reverse strand, counting down.
GTATGCCAGAATGTGGATACAATTATCTGCGTATTGTGATTAATGTTGATGTTTTACTGACCTTTATGCCATCAACTACCCAGCTATTCTTAGAGTGTGAGAGTGCGAAAGACTAAACATAATTAAAACTTATCTGCATTTGATACTTGGTACACAAATACCACAGAAGCAGCTGGGTTGCAACAATAACAATGAGCCACCTGCCATAGTATAACGTTTAGCAGGCTCTTTCCTTCTACCACACAGGTAGACCGTACTACTACTACTACTAATACTGACCCTGTTTGGTCTAAAGATTGATTGTTTGGTTGATATACAAGTGCACAACCAAGATTTCAGTGGTCAACCACAGTGTGTGAAACTGCTCTCATTTGATTAAATTAATTGTGTATAGGAAGGGTATGAAATTGGCGGGTGGTGGGTGGCCATTGGCCACTTTGGCAGGGAAAATCCACAATGGAAAGACACATGTAGTAAAGTTAGCATATTGTGGCAATCCGGGGAAGCGCCTGCGTCACGCACTAGGCAGCTCAGGGAACATCTATGGTGGCATTTCAAACCAAGCTCACTGGTGGAAGAGGCCCAGTTTGTCCTGAGTGACAGCCAGTGCACTGCTTGCCAGCAGCACCAACTGGACTATGGAAGGTAACTCCGGTGCCAATTTTTGTATTGAAACTCAAACTGAGTATTTTTGTTTGCTTGCTGGGATCCAAAAGAGGAGGTTTTGGATGAGATATGGACTCTTGTGGAAATTTGAACCTAGATAAAGACCCATTCATTGGTGGTTGAACTGTGGGTTTTGTGTTGAGCACTGACTAAACTTTGTGTTTCTTGTCGTCCGTATGTAGCTTTTGAAATACCTGGTTGTTAAGTAAGGTGGAGTGATTGTCATGTGCTGAAAGACATGGGTCCTTTGTGCATCCAAACATGTATGTAATGTTTTTGTGTAAATGTATTGAACAATGAATTACAACATTATTTACATTAAATGATCCTTCATTGCATACATTTCAGAAGTGGCCTATACAATTTCTGAGTGGTAAATTTGCCTGCCACAGTGCCACAGAGAAAAAAGTCAATTTCAGATAGTGTGTATGGGATTGTCACTGTAAAAAATTAAATGTTCTCTTCAAATCTTAAAAAGCAAAAACCTTTATATTTTGTGTTTCGGATTCTTCTTTAGTGCTTCTCTAGCAATAACACAATACATGAAAGTGTCTGTCATATAAAATATATTCTACATCATTATGTAGTACATTTTGTGAAAATTCAATTGAGAATTAAATGAATTGAATACCTGACAAATCAAGCCAATTCATCACATAGATGCAAAAAAAAGTGTCAATATTGCAATAGAACAGCCCTGGTCATGTATTTGCACAAGTGCCCGTAATGGCTTAAAACCACCAGAGATAAATCTCTACAGTTGACAAATCTATAATCTCATTGGGGTATGTTGCCATATCGTCCACTCTCTATCAAACAATGTAGGCAGACTGTAATCTGATGAGACCTAAAACATGACACACTGATACTTGGGTAGCATGGGTTGTTAATTTGATGGTCAGCAATCTAAACTGTACTTGATTGTTCAAGGAAGGAATTGTTATTATTAAACCACTCTTTTTATTGCATAGCTTGTAAACAGTGCTTTTAAGCAATCTTCTTTTCAACCAAAAATCTCCTTGGCTGTGGACAGCCCTAGTCACCATCAAGTGTTACTAAAAGAAACAGTTGTGAATCAGCACAGGCCCTCATGCTATCCAATTCTTCATGTGCCTGTTATTGGATGTCAGCTGCTATGATGGTGACTGGTTCCTGCTCTGGGATAATGTAGTGATCTGCTGTCAGATCTGTTACCCACTGAGCATCAGTAGTATGTGATGATTGTTTCTCCCAAATGCTCTTCCTGTAGTCTTCAGTTTCAGCTCTTGGTGGGTCTGCTCTGGCTATATTTCTGCATTGCAGCTGGTATTGCACAGTTTTTAAAGATCAGATAATTTATCGTTTTGGCCTGTGCTTCTGCAAGTTTCCTTAGTCTGGTTGCCAGCATTGTGAACCTTTGTTTAGCAGTCTCCATGGTCTCAGTTATGGATATCCCATTGCATTTCTTCAGTAGCAAAGAACTGTTCTTGATTGTTACACCTTTTATGCTGTGTTTCCAGTGCATGGTATGGGTCCACTTGACTCTACTCGCTTTTGGTACCAGTACTTTTTTTCTACTTAACAAAAGTTGACATACCCCCATACACTGCATGAAATTGCCTGGCATCATCTTCAATGCAACAACGCAAAAACCCCTTTCACTTCTTCGGCAGTTGGGAAGCAACACATGCAAGCTTTACTTAGGTCTTTACATGCTTCAGCTTTTATTTACTGACAAACTGTAAACATGCACTTTACATTTACAACTGCAATGACACCTTCACTGCTAACCTACTTCCTCTGCTCCGCTGACATCCACAGTCACTCTCTTGCTCTCTCTCACTCACTTAACCACCACACTCACTATGCCACAGAGGATATTGAAGCAATGGTGTACTTGATACATCTGCACTTTGCTGTTAATGGTAGCTTGGCTATTTAAAAATGCCAGGTTTGTGCAGGATGTCTAGGATGTCTAGTGTTGCGTGAGTGATGTTTCTTTCCTCCAATCAGTGGTTCACGTGTTTTCAAGTCATGTTTTAGTATCGGCTCAGCTCGACCGAGGTGATACCAAAAAAAAGTCATTTCCACAACAGGAAACCAAAAAAAGAGTGAGTCGAGCAAAACACTACCATAAATTGGAAATGTGGCTTTAGTTTTCCAAGGAGGAAGCTAGTTATATCTTGCCTTCCGGATCACTGATCAACCTTGTTGTCTGACCAACAAATTGTATTGGGTAGTTATAGTGGTAATCTCCTCAGTACTCATCACTTTCCAGTTGTGGAAACAGTTTTTAACCCCATTTTAGAATGTTCAGTCATTAATGTTGAGTTTGAATAGATTAAGTATGGAGATGATATCCCCTTGCTGGGCTTTCTGTCACAGTAGCATTCCAGTAGATGTTGGTTTTCTCCTGTTGTCTAAGAATCAGTTTTTTAGTAACTTCTTATATCTGTCTTAGTAACTTCTTATGACTGTCCTGGTTCTCCAACATCTGATGTGGACCATGTGTGTTTATTAATAGGTCAGGACCTTGTTCCTATATATGTATATGTATGTTTGTATCTATGTATATATTATTTTCCTCTTTCCCACTGTTTCATTCCTCTTTATGTCTCACTTTGATTAATTTCTTTATATCCCTTTATTTTTGTCTCTTTCTCTCTGCTTCCTCTCTCTCTCTCTTGCATCCCTTTCTGCTGTCTTTCATCCACACTTCATGTCTTCCTCTCTGCGACTGACTTGAGTCTTACACACAACAGTGCTTTGACAGTTCCTCTGAATACATTCACTTTTACACATACACACAGATTGGCATAAGCAATGTTGAATCAGTGATGGGTGGGCATCTCTCTGGAATGTCTCCATGTTGCTATTTTTAGCTTCATTCACGGTGGCAGCGGGGGCATAAGACATGTCTAGCATATTCTTACCTCCATTTGCCCACAACACCTATAAAGGGAGAGCACTGGAGAGAGATATGACCCAGCGTTACAACCCTTCCTCTTATTCAAATCTCACTTTCCATTCATCACTCTTCCTTCTATCTCCCTCTCCATCTGTCCATCGGGTCCTACCTAAATAGCGATAAAGCAGAGAGAGGGAAGAGGGTGGAAACAAGATTAGTGTAATTTTCTGGCACATCTGAGGGCAAGGTAGGCAAAGCATGTGTGTGTATTGAGAACAGCTATGCCAAGCCACCACTGTATTTTATCCCACACTTTCCCATCTCAAAACCCCATCTCAATTCCTAAGTCACATATTCTGGTACAAGCGTGTTCATTCTTTAGTGCAGTCTTACACTGGGGGAAAAGCAAAAAAAACTTTGTGATAGTGATGTAAAAAGGGAATAAATATTGGTCGGACAGTGCATTTGGATACTAATAAATTGAATCATAAGACAATTAATGTTCACTCGAGGATAGCCAATTCTCAACTCTGTAATTAGTTTATTGATCCGCTCTTCTGTTTTGGTTAACTCTATTACATAGCTTCTTCTTTTTTATCTTTCCCTTTCCCTGTTCCCATCTCCTATGTTGTTTTTCTGTCTTTGTTTTCCTCCATCTCTTTCTTTCGGAGTCTAGTCTGAGAGAAGCCTGGGAATATATGGAGACATTAATATTAGCCCAATCAGACTGAGCTTTTGTTACATGTCCGGGCTGGATATTCTTTGTGTTTGTGTTGGAGGAACACCTCTCACCTTTGTAATATTATCTCTATAACCAGAAAGGAGGAGACACAAGATTTTAATATGTGATTTTAATATGCGTGGCCTCCACCAAGAGATGAAATCATCCAATTGAGTGATATTTGATTTGATTTGAGATTTAAGCTGTCTGACTATTCAGTTGAACTGAAATTGTATGTACAGTGGCAAGCGCTCTTGAATAGCCTTTGAACACAATCTTTGCACTCAAAACAGTAATACTATACTCTCTGCCTTGCTGCCAATGGGAAAAGGAGACCCCCCTGGCAATTTGTACGCTTCCAATCCGCTAAACTACAATAGTTATATGCTACATTCCCCTTAACAACAGGGGAGATCAGTCTCTACTGTTGTTATTACTGTATTAGCGGAAGCTCAAAGCTACAAAGGTAGAATGTCTTTGCTTTTCACTCTCTTTCTTAACAGAGCCAACTATAATAATATTCAGAACTTAATTGCTTTTGGTTGAAGCTACAACCCTACAGCAAGCTTTGCAAAGAACCTGATTACTTCTATTAGTCATCATTTGGTTTTAAATTATGGTGAGCCTGCCATATTTAGGATCTCATCCAAGTTCATGTTCTGACTCGGGAAGAAGGTTCTCCTCTCCAAGGGTGGGTCCGCACGTCATTTGAGCATAGTGATGTCACAGAGATGATATACATTACATTTGCATTCCCAATGGAGCTGCCTTGCTCTTCTATCTTAACTTGATTTGGCCACATGGATGTACATTGTGCACTAAGAGGTTGTAATTAGTCACGCGTTATGTAAAAGCTTGATAAGCCACACTAGAACTATTACTGTTACTTAATTTGCATAATTTTAAATTGTGGAAGTATAGCAATATTTGTAAATATGTACAATAAATAATTAACAGGAAAAGTAATAAGTATTAGTGCATTCCAATATATCATATAATTCATAAATTGCTAAAAAGTTGATTCTTTCCTTACTGATGCCAGATGGTGTTACACCCATCTGAGAAGTCGCCCCTGGAAACACTGTCTATCACGGACTAGCTTCAACCAATCAGATCAAAGAACTATAAACAGTCGCTTCTCACTGTCATCATACCTAAAGGTCCTCGTAGGACAAGATAGGTCCTCGTAGGACAATGATTGGTCTGAACCACTGTGGTTGGGCAACAAGCGCAATCTCTGTGTGTGCGCATGTTTAGACATGTGTATCTATACTCTATGTTGTTTGTGTGTCTGTTACTTTATGAGTGTTCATATCTCCCTGGTGACTGATGTTAACTATTGATCTTCTTGGCATATTCAGTCTCGCCTGTCAACAGTAATGGAGAAGATGACTTTAATCGATATTTGTTGTGTGTGCTACTGTGTGTCTATGCCTGTTTATGCATGCATAAAAACACATAGTCAATGAGTGAGGCAGATGGGAAGTTGTGGAAAGAGAGGACTTGCCCTTATATTCTGACAAATGTTAAATAAATTTAATCAAGCTTTGTGTTTATTTGCGTGACACTGTCTGCAAATATTAGTGCATGGGAGTATGCACTATATGTGTGTCATATGCTTCTTCTAGCTTCAGTAACATTTTTCTTATGACTGCAACTCACAACTGGAGTCAGTCTTGTAGTAAATCTGTAGAAGCAGCAGAAGAGTGGCTCGTCACACTCACCTCTACTTTTTGTTGACTCCACTCTGTGTTGTCTTATATGTTGTTTGTAGTTGTAGCGTATTGCTATGTAGGATGTTGTTGTGTGTGATGTTGTGTGTATGTATGCGCACATCTGCATGTGGGATTGTGTGTAAACTTGTTTAGTAATCATAGGCGTGTGGTAATGGTGTGCCAGATGTTTGTATGTGTCATGACTTTGCGCTGCATGGGTGAACATTTCACTGTAACTCAACAATGTGAGTTGGGTGTGACTCAGTGAGGTGAATTCTAATGTTCACTAAATTGCAAAAATAATAGGTAACAACATAATCCCATCTAAACACTCAGTTGCTAGTCTATTATTACTAAAACTAATGCGATCTAGCAAAACAGACCTGAATTAAAAGTCTAACTTGATAAAGCTTCTAATGTTCAATCTTTGAAACCGCTTTAGAGAGGTGCTGAAGGTGCTGAAAGCCAGTAGTTTGTGTTGCTATATCATTCTAAATGACAGGAAATCCTATCTAAAACTAGCTAGTGTTAAATATATTTTGTTATACTGTAGAAAATAATGCAGTTGATGAAGTCACTTCTTTGTCACTGTACCCCACTCTGCCTTAAACACTAGTCAGATTCTGAAATCTACAGCATAACCCAATGTATATCTCTCATATATTTCATTCATTAATAAAAACTCTATCTAAAACAACAAGCTTACATGGTTATCATAGATATTAGCTAATGGCTATGATAACCATGTAAATTACATTATAATCTGCATGGAATAATGGCATTATACATTACTTTTCTTTGTTTTGATATCAACATTATTTATCTGCCATCGTCCGCTGTGTTCTCTAAAGAACTTATTTATATAAATAGGTTGGCAAAATATTAATGTACGATGTATAAGATATGTTTAAGATTTTACAATTGTATGTTTTGGCATGCAAAATTATGCAAAAACATCCATTTAATTGTGCATACTGATGATACAGATGTACTATTAAGTAGTATTATGCTTTTCTTTTACTTTAGCAGCAACACATTTTGGGCATGTTAAAGCAGTAATTACGTCAAATCTAAAGAAAGCTTTCTGATCTGATTTGAAATTTGTCACACCTAGCCCGGACGTCAGGGAGAAGGAATGCAACAATTATAGATTTTGTTGGTACGATTATAGTCTGAGGACTAATCACAGTTTCACAATTATCACCGTTATTATGAATTAATTAATTTCACAACATTAGTAATGACCTTAGTTGATTTTTAATATTTAAATACATTATATTTCTAAATATTTCAGTATTGTTACTATAAGACTAATATTAACTTTATTCATCCATAAGATTGTTACTAATGAGGGGAATAAACCAAACTGTCATTGTCATCCATACTTTTTTTAAAAAATTAATTTTAATAATGAATTGATAATAATAGTTCATCTAATTTTACATGTAGCTTAAACAAAACATGTCTATTATTTTGGTTTGTTTGAAGTTTTTGTAGAAATGAGAGAAAGAAATGGAGAACATCTCACATAAAGTGTTAATCCTGGAATTCGACAAGCTCCTGATGTTATGTTAGTGTTTTACACCTGGCATATTAACCAACGTAGCCTAACATTTACTCAACACAGGCAGGAGGTAGCAACAGGATGTAGTGTTAAATGTTCACTGATTGAAGGTCTTAAAAAGGACTACATTCGGCCTTCCATAGAATAAGGCTACATGCCGCTTTGTTTGTTTACATTTGCCGCTATGGTTGTTGATGATTGTAAATGACACATTTATATTTAATTCCCTACCAACTCAATGTTTCATTAAGTAAGTTGCCATGTAATTTAACTCAGTTTTTATCTAATAACTTTACTTGGGTGTGCAAAGCTGGGTGGTGATCCCATAGGTGCTGCAAATTGTTTTTCATGTATTCGCTCCTTTTGCAGCAACTTTTTTTACGGCACATTTTGCAAACAGGTGACCCGTCATCTTCAATAATGCCCTGGTCATTCTTGGTGTACCCAAAATGTTCCCAAACTGCCGACTTCAGGCGTTTCTTTGGTGGAAATTTGCTGTTTGGTTCCTCTGCCATAGTTAAGCTAGTGTACAGGAGTAGCCTCTGATAAGCACAGGACTTTAGGCTGGTGCTCCGCTAGTGTAACTTTGTTTTCGGTTTGTGCAAGTTGCAACAGTGGTGTTCCATGCAACAGAAACACTCGGTGTAGTGGAGCCTTTACGATTAATTAACCATGACATTTTAAAGCGGGGTTAATAGTGAAATCATTTAATCACTGCAACCCTATCAAGGAGTAAATCCAGGAATGTGAAATCATGTCCCAATTAACTATTACTATTTTATTAATTAAAGTTAATTATTACTGTATACTGTATATGGAGATTTTTAGAAATGGCAAGGTGAATTGTTACTTTAATTTGTAACCCTCTATCAATCTAATGAGGTTATGTCCCTTTACTCTTTACCCTTATTTTTGAATTCTATCTATGTGTTATTACTAATTACCTTTGATTGTTTTACTGCTGTTTCATCATTACATGACATACATTGTACATTACATAAATACATCAATGACTAACTCAGTGATCCAATGTGGGCTACACACATAGATGTCTGACATCGCCATTAGGTTTGGGCTGATCGACGATGCCATCGTCCATTGCCGATGACTGACGTTTATTGGAAATGCATAATGCATTGCAAAGACAACATAGAGAGAATCTGATTCAGAAGCTGGTTGACAGTAACATGTAAAAAAAAAATTAAAATAAAGAGAAGCTTACATTCAATGAAACCACACAGGGCAGGTGATGTGTCAGGATTGTGCCATGGGTTCCAGTAGTCACACTTGAGAAAACAATCCAGCCCTACTACAAAAGAGCCTACAACCTTTACTGATGTTGTCATTCCAGAGCTTTACCAGATGACTCGGGGCTATGACAGTGGACAGATGATAGCAGTCAGTTGAGGGTAATCTTCAGTTTAAAAAAAGAGATGGATAAAAAGTTTGGCAGGAAATAAACTAAATGTGAATCAATCAATAAGATTTATTTACATTTTACAAACTACGTGGTCTTTTGTCATTTAGCATGCTTGTTTTGAGGGTATAGGTTTTAAATTGTTATTTTGTTTACATTGGACAACATAAAGTTTGAACAAGTAAAGAATTTGCTTTTGAAAATAAAATCTGTCGAATGAACTGTGGCATTGCTACACAAATGGGCAGGTATAGTGAGAAGCGTGTCATCGTACTCAGTAGTGGTTGAAGAAATGTAAATGCTCAAAAAGCTTTAACCAACCCCTATTGGCCAGTTTGAAAATTTCAGTAAGTTTCCTTGGCAACCAGATAGGGTGCACTGCTCCTTGGCACACCCTGGGAGTAACTGGCTGATGATATGCAAATTTAAGGAAACAGAAGCTAAAGTGAAAATATAAAGACTGTGAGGCAGGATAAATCTGTCCTGCGAAACAACAATGTTTCATTCTTAAATCTTTATAGAAAATGTATACTGTATGTTTACAGTCTTTTTACTGACTGCAGACGTTGGCTGCACCTGTCTGGTGTGGTTATTAAGATGCAGGATAGTCCTCTGTGTTGTGCTGCTGTGGTCCTGCACAGGGGATGCAGAGAAATCAAGTGTACATTTAAAATGCAGTGTGTGTATGAGAGACTAAGGCAGGCTTCTGAAGAATATCTTTGTAGCAGCAGCTGTTTTTATGTATTGTACGTTAGTTGTCATGTGTGTTCTGCACTGTACATTATGTGTGTATTATGGTAGTCAAGAAGTTCTCCCATTCACAAATTTTCCATTAGGGCCTCAAGTCTTTTAGAAACAATATTGATTAGGGATAGAAGAGTACTTTCTCACCAGTGCTGCAAAAAACTGAACCCTTTTAGTTCCATCTGTAGTTGTGGTTCTGTGTGTAACAGGTTGACAGCTAGTTATCACTGTAGTGATGATTACACCATGTTCCCATGTAACAATCTCACAGGAGACTCAGGAATTTTTCAAGAAAGTTTTGCGGTCACCCGATGCAAGTGAGGGAGAGTTTGCCGTACAAACAAGGCCAAATGCTGAATGTGAAGTGACTGCCAGTGGCCACTGACCGGCGATTACAGCCTGCACCTTTTTACAGATTCAGATCCAGGGTTCTATGCAGATGAAAGATACAGTTTCTCTGAGTCTCAGTATTTAAAGCTGCTCAGTTTGAAGCTGTGAGACCTACACATCTGTAATCTCTCTGTCTCTGCCTGGCTCACAGTCTTGCTCATACACCTCTTATACACACACTGCCCCTCTTTTACAGTAGTAGTCTTCTTCCCTTTCTCTTGGCTTGAAGAAAATACTTGTCTTGTAAAGTCCAGTCTGTAACTAGGTCTGACATAATAGATATCCCCTGGCTTTGGCTGGTGTGACTCATGATAAACTATTTAGACCTGAAAACTAACCTGCTATATAATTATATGCAATGTTTGCCTGCAGTCAGAGAACACGCAAGAGTTGCAACTTTTATAAGATTCTGTTAAGATTCTTATAAGATTGTCAGTCATTATAGGTGTTACCCAATGTATTAATAATTGACTACTTATTGACTACTGACTACTGTCTACATTTTTGTGAATTTTTTTCAATTTTTGCTGTCTTTGTAGATAATAAATTCTTTGTTGGTCATTTTGCACTATCTTGTAAGCTAAAAAGGCACTAAAACCTCACCCCCCGTCCTCCTCACACACACACACACACACACACACACACACACACTATAGCTTTCCGATCTGCTTTGCTTGACAACATGCCACTTCAACACAACTATTCATATCAAATGGACAGCATGAACCATGCGCCATTGTCCACAATTAGGGAAAGTCCAGCCTCAGCATTTTCTGTGTGAATAGTGTGTAGTGTGTGTTCACATGGTGTCTTTCAAGGTGTCTGAATCTTGACGGTAGCCCATTAATCTGAGTTAATTGAATCAATGCTGTTTTCCCCTCCTTGTCTCAGGGGTGTAGGATGGTAATACATAGTTCAGATGTAAACCCATGGGTACTGTGTTCACTTAATACTATGGGATTTGGAAATTGACTGGAAAGTCCACTGTGTATTGACCCACAGTTAATTTCCTATAGCCAGTAAGGCTTCAGATTAAAGAGACAGGCTTGTTCATGGTATTTCATTGATAACCCCTCAAAACAAGCAGAATGTGTGTTGTGTGTAGGAGTGACCTCAGCTGTAGTATTGTAATAGTAGTAGTAGGCCTATTTGATTACTAAAAGGAGTGAGACTGTCTCATTCTATAGTAAATGCATGTGGATGCTGACTGTGATAAACACAAATTGAGACATGTTTATATTAGTTTGTCCCTAGCCATGTGTGTCTTCCTGTTCTGTTCACTTGCAACAGCAATGTTTCATGGTTGTCTTGTCGCATGCAGTGATGGGAGGATGAGATAAAGATGGCTGTTAGCACCATAGGTGTCTGAACATATTTCACTTATGGAAGAAGGATGCTTGCTGGGACATTTTATTTAAAATTGATAGGCTGTTTTCAGGGTGGCACAGTGGTTAGCACTGTCACCTCACAGAAAGAAGGTTGTGGTTTCAAACCCCGTTTGCCCCGGCCTTTCTGTGTGGAGTTTGCATGTTCTCCCCGTGTCTGTGTGGGTTATCTCCGGGTGCTCCAGCTTCCTCCCACTGTCCAAAGACATGCGGCCTAGGTTGATTGATGACCCTAAATTGCCCTTATTGTGTGAGCGCGAGTGGTTGTTTGCCTATATGTGTTCCTGCGATGGACTGGCGACCTGTCCACGGTGTACCCTGCCTTTCGCCCGATGTCAGCTGGGATTGGCTCCAGCCCCACGCGACCCTGTACGCAGGATAAGCGGTTGACGATGGATGGAGGCTGGTTTCAACAGGTTGAGTTAAATGTTCTTTTATATTCATTTTGGATTAATTTCAAAGTCACTATTGCGAAGATAAGAACATATCGGCTACCTAGAACATGTCAAAGCTGTGTGTAAGCAAACGTAGGTCTTGCCTTTTCAGCACTTGCTTACAAAAATGAGATTGAAAGATTTGGCGGCATTTAGTTATTTAGCATATAACTAACAAGGCTAAACAGAGAGGAAAGGACTTGTGTGAGAAATATTAGCACACCACAGTGAATACTAGGGCTACCAATTTTGCGATTGTGATTTAATATGCAATACATTTTTAAGCTCTTTACCTCCTGTATTATTCAAAACGGACAAGCAGTAAATCAGTGTATAGTTTGACCAACACAATATTAGATAGATTAAACATACACTTACACTGTTCTTTCTTGTGAGTCAGGCCTGTGTTATGATGAAATTAGGTGATGCATGAATTATTATAATGAGCAATGGTGGAGAAGAAGTATGAAATTATAATAATATGAGAAAGATAATTTGAGAGTCAAGTCATGGCATTAAATAATATGATAATATGTTCACCACAGTGTGTTATACAGTAAGCGCTCAATACAAAACCCACAGTTTAACCAGCAATTAATGAGTCCTTATCTCAGTTCAAATCTCCTAGGAGTCCATCTTTCTATATCCTAGTAAGCAAACAAAAAATACTCAGTTTGAGGTTCAGTTCAAAAGTTGTGACACGCCTCTCGTGTTTAATAGACAAGCTTAGTAATTCTCCAACAACACCTGGAGTTCCCCCGCAGCCTTCGATGCTGGTGAACAGCACACTGGCTGTAACCAGGCTGTAACTCAGGACAGACTGGGCCTCTTTTGGACTTGTGCGTTTAGTTTGAAACGCTGTTTCATAGATATTTTCTGAGCTGACTGGTGGTTGTGTGTGACACAGGCGACGATCGCCACAATACGCTTACCTTACTACACGCATCTTTCTGTTGTGCATTTTTACTGTCCGTCAAAGCAGGGGATGGCCTGACGATTTCACCCACCACCACCACTGGTGCTACTTTTATTCTCTGTGCGACATTTAAGTTTCTGTAGTGTCAGCCATTGTACAAAAACAAGTCAAGGTACAGTGTAACGTGCGAAGTTGATGCTTTGTCTGCAAACTGCTTTACTCTTGGGTGTCATGTGACCAGAGTGTAATTACAGCCTTGGCCATTAGAAAATCTCATTTTATCACATTGCGATAATATCGCAAATGCAATTAATCGTTCAGCCCTACTGAACAACAAATTTGAGTTTGGGGTGGTGTAATTAAAAGTTAAACTTTTCATACTCTTTTCTAATTTATCACCTCAAATGAGAAACTTATGGAAACTGTTTTTTCACTAAACACACTTCGTTGTGACAAATTTCATCAGCATAAACTCAAGGTTTTGGAAGTTGTTCTCTGCCCAACAAAGTAATGGCCACGTTCATTCCACTTCCACACTGATATTATTAAAGAAAAGGTCATGCATGTATTTCAGCAAAATATCATAAGAAATGCTTTTCACTTTGTTCATTAAAGGTTTTATTCACAGCATAACATATTACAAAACCTTTCCCTAACAAAGAAGGATATCTTGAATTGATCACTGCTGTTGCTGATGAATATGCTTCTCAATTCTTTCTTGTGTGCGCACTGCTGTGACACATCTTTCTGGTGTGAAATTGCATGCCAGGTCCCCTGTATTACAGTGAATGTAATGTGTAGCCTGATGCCATTGATGTCATGTTTAATATCACATGGTGTTTGTCTTCTGCTACACTCTGGTGCTCTTCTGACAAGAGTGTAAGATAAGCTCACCCTGGCTTAAAGTTCCCCCGAAATTGATCGCTGTCTGAACTTGTACATTATTGAAAGCTGATGTTGCAACTTTGTTTTTTTAGATCTAGAATATGCAGATTGACTATTTGATTGTTCAAACACATTGGTTAACAGGCTACGGTTGTGGATACAGGGGGTTATATTTGGATGCTTTTTGAAAATATTGTTTGATCTAACATCTTTGTTAGTAGCATATTGAAATAAACATATTGTAAACAGAAAGAGAAGCAGAAATAAATAGACTCAGTAATCGGGAGGTATAAAGAGACAGAAAGCGAGTCAGTCATATGTCAGGCACTAACATGTGCTATCTCTTACTGCTCATCTATTATAAATTGCTGCTTTAACTGTACTATAAAATATGGAGGGCTGAAAGATGAAACAATATTAGTTTATGTCCCTGTTGCTGAGTCTACTCCTACAGGATCCTCAGATTGAGACAGAGAAACATATGCACCTGTTATCATCTTGGACTCTGGCCAAACAGAAGGATACCCAAAGAGCAGAGAGCCTGGGGAGGATATAAGTAGAAGGCAGAGGCAGTTCATTTAATAATCTTTCTGTCAAATAAACCCAAGGTTATCTATAGTTGATTGCAAGCATAATAACCATCAATACGTACCGTACAGTAGTATCTGGTGGAAGAACTCTCTTGCTTAACTCATTCGCTGTATGATCCGGTTCACAAGGGGACAAACAAATGTTAGCTATACTAGTAAACTGTATTATCGCTTTAGGGCATTGGTTAGGACTCTCAGCTCTTTCCAGATCCAGTAGGAGGCTCAGCACTGTTAATTAGTGCATATGTCATCTGGGCAGCGACAGCCAGAGGTCTTGGGAGATGGAGACATGGCTGTATGAGAGTCATTACACTCCATCATCTCAGCACTCCTCTCTTCTTCTTTCACTTCATTTTACCACTACGCTTCACTCTCCTTTCTCTTGTCTGTCGATGCATCATTTCTTGCTACGAGGCAACAACAATAACCTGTCTCTTTCTATTGTGACTGGATGCCATCTGTGCCTTTAGAGATACTGTAGTCATGTCCTGCTCCATGCATCATTCTTGCTTGCATAATCACGAACAAACACATACAAACAACACATCGTAATTAGTAAGGCACTTTTGGGCCGTGTTTTAAATTCAGATGTGGAATGATGTGATGTGTGTTTGTTTCCACTTAGTTGACCTGTTTGCACTTACTTGAACTTGTGTTCACATTGCCTTGCACTCAAAATAAACCCTCACTTGTTTAAAATTCTCTTTGAGTGTTATGCATTTTGCCTCATTTCTGTGGCATTACCAAAATAAAAATAGCGCACTGATTTAGGGCCTGATTTACTAAAGGTTTGCATGAGTAAAAACGTGTGCAAACTTGATATCACCAGCAAATTAGCATGTAAGCTGATCTACTAACGGTGTGCACGCAGAGTGACATCTTTCAAAAGCATAAGATAGCAGCTGTTGTTCATTTAGTACTTTTGCCTTAATGAATATGCAATTTGGGGCGTAACATGCAAATACATTTATTTACTACACGCAATGTGATCTACTAAGCATCTAAACGCAATACGTTTGAGAGAAAGGTGCAAACTGTTGTGCAGAGATGGCTTCTGTTATTGTTGCCAGAAGGAGACACAGTGGTAATGAAAGAATATGTAGAGAAATTAACATTAGATAATATTATTCTATATCCAATGTATTGAAATACAATTATTTATTTTATTTATTCGATGAACTATATGAATAGAATTTTTGTATTTTCATTTACCTTTGGCAATACTGTTATATTAACATTCCTGCCAATAAAGCAAATTTCGTTTCGACCTGACGACTTTTCTCCGTGAGAGGGAAGAATTTAGAAAGTTGCATGACGCTGCGGAGAGCCCCCAGCTGCAGTAGTGCATGGATCACGCGTAAAATTCATCCAGCCAGAGGGAACAATCATGAACCGTTCACAGTGCTCTGGTTGTAATAGCGACACAACTCATTGTAGGTATCGAAGAGGGAATGGGGCGTACAGGGACAGAGACAAGAGATCGTGGAGCGACCAGGCACGGTGCGGACACTGTGTGCATCACCCTGAGCATGGGCAAAAGAAAAAGAGGAAATAGTTTTGAAAATCAAAATCTTGGAAAAGCATGGGCAATCTCAAGGCCACAAGTCCATATCCAGACATCTTAATGTTCCTGTGTCCACCGTACGCAACATTGTGAAGAAGTTTACAGCCTGTGGCACTGTAGTTAATCTCCCTGGATGTGGATGAAGGTGCAAAATATTTAAAAGATTGCAACAAAGGATTGTTTAAATAGCGGATAAAGAACCTCAATCAACTTCCAAACAAATTCAGGCTGACCTGCTGACACAGAGTACAAGAGTGTCAGCTCGCACTATCCCTCACTATCTGAATGAAAAGGGACGCTATGGTAGGAGACTCAGGAGAACCCCGTTGCTGACACAGAAACAAAACTTACATGAGGGAGCCAAAAACCTGAGAGTATGTACTGTGGACAGATAAGACTAAAATAGAGCTGTGTGTTAAAGCTCGTCATTCTTCTGTTTTTTAGAAAATTAAATGATGCCGATTAAAGAAAAGAACATAGTCCCTACAACCAAACATGGCAGAGGTTCACTGATGACAAAAATGGTTTATGACCAAGCACCGGAGAGTTCTGAAGTAACCAGCAATGTGTCCAGATATAAATCCCATTGAGCATCTGTGAAGAGATCTCAAAGCAGCAGCTGGGATAAGGAACCCATCGAATCGCAAAGACCTGGAGCAGTTGGCAAAAGAAGAGTGGTCCAAAATTCTAGTACAGACGTGTAAGAGACTCATTGATGGCTACAGGACGCGATTGATTTCAGTTATACAGTGGGTACGGAAAGTATTCAGACCCCTTTTAAATTTTTCACTCTTTGTTTCATTGCAGCCATTTTCCAAAAATCAAAAAAGTTCATTTTATTTCTCAGTAATGTACACTCAGCACCCCATCTTGACAGAAAAAAACAGAAATGTAGAAATTTTTGCAAATTTATTAAAAAAGAAAAACTGAAATATCACATGGTCATAAGTATTCAGACCCTTTGCCGTGACACTTATATTTAACTCAGGTGCTGTCTATTTCTTCTGATCATCCTTGAGATGGTTCTACACCTTCATTTGAGTCCAGCTGTGTTTGATTATACTGATTGGACTTGATTAGGAAAGCCACACACCTGTCTATATAAGACCTTACAGCTCACAGTGCATGTC
>NC_060171.1:19731728-19741867 GCF_021292245.1 Micropterus dolomieu | reverse complement strand
TTTATGAATGAGAATTCCTGCATTATTTTCAATTTACAATGAAACTACACAGAGACTGTCGCTCATTGTAGGTGTGATATTGTTCTGAGATGCCAGATTCCACCAAGCATTTGTACAGCGCCTAAACCCTCCTATCAGTGCAATGTTAGTGCAACTGCAGCCACTATGAAATTTGATGTGAGATTTCTGCATAATACACACACATGCACAGGCATACACGCACAGCTGCATGGCACAGGATGAGAGGACGTTTCCAACGGGGAATCCCTCACACACAAAGCTCCCCTTATGGATAATCCGCTAAAAAGAAAAGACATTTAGACCTATCTGGGTAGAAATAAGAACTCTTACTCACATGTGCTTGCATGCACACAGACACACACATACACAAACAAACAAATACAGACATGGAACTTGGGATTTGAAGTAGATTTCCCAGTTGTAAAGAGGGCTCAGCTGAAATTGTTTGTGCTGTTTCTAATTTGAGATGCCGTGTGTGTCTGTGTTTTTGTGTTGATGTGTGAAGATGTACCTTGGCTATTTGTACAAACAATTTGTGGATTTAAATCTAACCATATTTTTAGCAACACTAAGATAGAAAAGCATGAGCATTACTCAATAGTCATAAAGCTCAAGTGTCATGTAACACTTGCTTAAACACGCTGCTGCAGTAACAGAAATTGCACCAGCGCCCTAAAGTATTTTCATTTCTACTAGGTATTTCCACTCTTCCCTTTCTTCTGCCTGTTCTTTTCTTAATTGCCTCTCACATTGAATATCTATATCTTCCCTCTTTTCTATACCCCACCCACTCTCCATCCTATTTTCTGCTTCAGTTTTCCCTCCCTCTGTCTTATGCTTTCTCTCCTCCCTCTATTTTCCCTCCCTCTTCTCTGGCTCTCTCTTTCCCCACCCTCCCTATGTTCTCTCCAGCATCCTGCAAAATCACCCCTTACCATCTCTCCGTCTGTCTATGCATGGACAGGAGTCAGTGTGCGCGTCCGTGCTTGGATGTGTGTTTGTGTCAGTGACCATGTGAGTGTGCATGTGCTACTTTGACAAGACGAGAGGTAGTGAAGAAGAAGGAGAGAGAGAACCAGAGGAGACGAGGCAGAGGATGACTGGAGATGGCCATGTGGATGATGTTTTGGCAATGGGACTGTAGCTGACCTACGAGAGTGTGCGTGTGACGGGGAGTGTGTCCCGTTGTGTGTGTGTGTGTGTGTGTGTGTGTGTGTGAGATGGGATCTGCCCTGGGCAGAGGACAAGCAGCCAGGAGCAGGGAAAGAAAAACTAAAGAAGCCAGGAAGGCCAGACTCAATAGTAAGGTACCCCAATTGCTCTCATCATCTCTTTATTTTCGTTTTATCATTATCTCTGGTGTAAACATGTCTTATTCTTCCTCTGTCTCTCTGTTTTTCATACTTTCTATCTCCAATTATTCGCAAACACTCCCCAACCCATCCGTGTCTACCTGTCTATGCTCTCTCTCTCTCTCCCTCTCTCTAGCTTTCGTTCTGTTGTTATGCTCTGCTGTATGTTGGTTGTGTGAAGAGCTGGTGCAGTCTTGTCTGAAACCCTGACAGAATGCTAATGTTTCTCTCTGCACTGGTTCAGTTGGTTCAATGGTGGACTTGCATCATTGAGTCTGTTTGTTTGTGTGTGTGTGTGTGTGTGTGTGTGTGTGTGTGTGCACTTACTGCCTGATATGTCCAAGGAGGATGTGTGGATGTGTTTGTGTCTAGCTGTGGTCAGTGTGAGTAGTTGTTTTACTTTTGGATCTCTGAGTAAGTAAGGCAAACATATTAGTGTGTGCACGTGTGTCTGTATGTGGCACACCTTCCTGTATGTGTGTCTCCACATGCAGGTGCACGTGTGTATGAAAATGTGCACATGCATGCTCATGCCAGTGTGTCTTTGAAGATCTGCCAGTGGGTCTCTCCAGGACAGAACTTGCCTTGTGGCCTTCACTGTCATCGTAAAGCTCTTCTTGTGTCACATTGCTGTCGTATTGAAGCTCTCTGATGGAGACTGTGCGTGTGTTTTTGTGACAAAGCTGCAGAGAGCTGAAAAGACAGCATAATAGCTTGGGCACAGTGGGTAAACTTGTTAACCTAATTTACTGTCACATACAGTATATTTTCTGAGAGTCTCAGAGCTGTCAGTCTCAGTGAGTGAGGGCTTTGCAGGTGGCAGCTGTCACCGGGACGGCCAGTGGGCAGCTTGACTTGAGCTACTGCACAAATGGGCAGCCTGACCCACTCTTCAAAATATAATTTAGAGTTTAACACTAGGTCCTTTCTGTTGTTTTCTATCTCTGTTTTTAATATGCTTACAAATTCACCTAGTGTAAGTAACAGCCATCGAAACTGATAAAGTGTGATTTGTGTAATTTAGTTTTTGCCCTGGCTCTGTAGAGCTACAGCCTTATTTAACATTCACATATACTTAATTGCACTTCATACAGTGGGCTACTGTTCCCACACTAATGTGTTTGTTTCTTATGTGTGCTACTGCTTTTCTAACATGTGTGTGTAAGTTCCTTTGTGAGAAATTACAGCACTGTACTCGAATGTGTTATACTTTGTCACCACAAGAGTATCCCTCTCACCTTCCCTCAATTTTTCAATTAAACTGAGTATACAGTGTGTGTGTGTGTGTGTGTGTGTGTGCGTGTGTGTGTAAGTGAGAGAGACTGTGATTAGACAGTTTAGAAAGAAAGAATTGATTTTTTGTATTCAGTATGCTCTGAAACCAGGTCATGTAGAAACTATAGCCCAAGGCTGTTCATAATACACCCCAGTGAGGTCTGTGTGGGTCTCTGCTTGGAGGTGCTGATAATATTCATTATTTGTCCTCTGTTTTTGTGATTTAAGTATTCTGTCAGTAGAAGTGCACTAGAAGATAGAAATGTAAAATGGTTAGCTGAGATCAGACAAAGTTAAATTAGGAAGGAGAACACCAGTTTGGTTAAAATGTATTGCTGTAGCCTTAGAAGAACCATTGCTAATGGCAATGACAAGATTAAATCCAATAATTTCCTGGTTTGCCTGCACCAGTCAGTCTCTGACCTCTACAATATAGAGTATGCAGTCACCTCCACATTCTCCCCTCTGTGCATTATGCCTCATACTGTACAGACATTTTTGGGAAAGATGACTTTACAGATAAAGGAAATCCAGCATGAATGACATTTGCAAAATGTGCAGCTGTAATCTAAAGGGACATTTCACTGATCAACACTTTTTTTGACAAGAAATAGAGGTATCATGCATTTTGTATCCATCATCTATCCATACATACATACACACATTTACAGTAACTGAACTGGAAATGGACTTGCTGTTTGGTCTTGATGATGTTACACCTCATTGCACAAGTTCATTTCACAATAAAAAAAACCACATCATATACCTCTCTACAGTACAATAGCCTACCCGGGGACTCATTCTAGGTCAGCCAGTATGAATAGATGACTGTAGAATAGGATGCCAGAGGCATAACTTACAGTCCAGAGTTCTAATAATCATCTGGCTGAATAAATACACTACCCACATGCTCCTGTCTCAGCCTGGAGCTTGCTGGCCGCCCTCTTCTGTTCACTCTTGTAGCCGGTAGGCCTGTTTGCAGCCAATGTTCAAATATAGGGGAAGTTTTTGCTATATTTTCAGCTGTGTTTTGACACACGTTTTACTAGGCTGAGCTCCAATTTGCCTTTGGTGTGTTGAGTTGTGTTTCATCCTCTGGCTCTGTCCTGCTACTGTCTGCCTGCCTGTATCCTGGTGTCAGTTTGTGTGTCTGTCTAAAAGCACATGACTGGACCTGATTCAGCTCTTTCTTTCTTCGGACTCGTTGATTCTGATGACAGCATGCATTCCCCTCATCCTCCCTGATCACCCTGCTTACAAACACACAAAAACACACAGTCATGCATGCATACAAACAAACAAGCAATAGAGCTTTGTTGTCATATTTCATGTGATATGATTTATCTGTAACTTAGACTGCACACTGATTATTAGTCATTACTGAACCCAAATCTTTTATGTATCAAACACCCCATGTAGAAACGATAGCTGTTAAAAAATAAGTTTACACCTACTTCTGGTCAGCTTGCATTCATGGTGGTAAGAATGGTAGCTGTCACTTCACTCACCCAGTGTTTTAGATGAAGACACCAGGAGAGGACTAGTAGGAACGGACAGTCCTGATGGAGTTATTTATTTAGTTTTTAAGTGATCTTCAATTTTTCATGGACTTGATATCAGTGCAGTTAGATCTCAAAGCCAGATCTCAATTGTACTGTGGGAAGAGACAATGTTGGACAAAGCCATGCTGCCAGTGTGGTTAGTAGGGTGGGTGGAATTGGTTGAGCGTACAGCAGAATGTGTTTGGGGGTCTGCAAACAATAAGCCAGTGCTCTGCATGTTGTGTGTGAGCATATTGATGAGTGGGAAAGAGGCCGTGGCTTTGCTGTGCTTTGTTCCCGCATTTAGCCAACCATAGCAGAGCTAGCTCACACTGTCCCGCCTGCCCGGACTGTAGTTCATCAAGAGGAATACCAGATATTATACAGAGCTAAAACATATTATTCCAGTTCTTCTGAAAAGGATTACTCAGGAGGCACCATGCTGCTACGTTCAGAGAGAGCTACCAGGAGCCGGCCCACAGAGGTTAGACACACCACACTACTGCTAAAATGACTCATGTGATCAACAGTAAATGACACAGTGGGACTATGCACTGATTTACATACGTATATATAGAAAGCAGGTTTGTGGAGCAACATTTAGTTACTAGTGCAGCAATTTGCGTGCAAGCTTTAGACTTTCTTCTCATTCAAAGTTTGTGGCTTTGTATTCATAGTACTTTAAGGACACAAGGTCAACCACCTGTGTGTCAAGTCACATGTGCGTTAAGTTTTGATTTCTAAAGCGTCATTTTAGATAAAGTACAGTTCAGACCTCCATTTTGACTCGTATGTGCACTTCATGCCACTGCTGATTTTATTTTTATTTTTTTTACTGTTTTGTGTATGAATCAGACAGATTTTACGTCAGCAGGAAATGACCTGAATCACATGATCATTTAGTGATGACTGCTCCATATAAGAGATATTCCATCAGATCAATTTGTCTTACTTATTGTGTCTCATTTTATATGGTTTGAAAATAGAGATAGCCCACATGATAGGGTAACTATACTGGTATGTGCATGCTGTGTCAGCAGATGGCATGATTCCAGGTAAAGGCTGGCTTTAGGCTAGAATCCAGAGAGGCAGTTTTTGTTTCTCTTTCTTTGTCTGTTTTTCTTGTTTTCTGCTTTCTATTACCCTTCAAAAACATCAGAAAAAACCAGCAACCCCTTAAATAAACAAGACACACAGGAACAAATCTCTGTTAAGGGACTTTGTAAAAAACAAAAAACCTCAATCTGTATAAATCTAAAAACCACAAGGGACACTGGAGGGAGCATGTTATTTAGAACGGGTAGAAGGATTATTATGATAATGACCGTGACTCATGGGAACTAAGCAAACTGTGAGACTGGGCTTTTTTTCTGAATCTTCACCAGATATGTGTAAAATTGAAATGGGTCTTACGCAGAAACATATACGATCAATGATTTGTTAGATGCTGTTGCTATAGTAACATCACCCCCATCACTGAGTGTGTTTTTTTTTTTTACTGCACTCATGCATCATGTATAAAATGTGTTAAATTATGAATCAGTAAGTGCTATTTTGTGTGTGTGTGTAAGTTTGTGTTTGTATGTATGTCTAGTCCTGTAAGTCAGATAAATTTCATCCTCAAGCTCCAGTGCTTTTTTCATGTGGTCTCTCTTAAGCTTAAGAGTGTATCAAATTACTCAGAGATTTATTTTGCTGCTATACAGTAAAGGTTGAAGATTCCCCTCACAGAAAATCCTATTCCCTGGGATCAAGTCCTACATCAAGTCATATTTTACATTGTACAGTATATTGGTCTTTTTGTAGCTGAGGGCATTACATTTTAAGCCTGTTAGGTATTGATATTGGAGATTACTTACGCTTTGCTTTCTCAGACAAGCATACTGTGGGAGGTCCAAACAGACATAGATAGACATAATAGCGCACAGCTAAAAAACACAAAGAAACTCCAGCCTGTTTTAACAGGCGTGAAGTGGTATGCAGCAGCTCTATGTCTCTTAGGGGTGTCTAAACACCAACATTAAACCAAGAAGGTTAATGAATATGTTCTTTTAATGGAGAGCTTTAAATCCACCAGCAAGATATAATGTTAAACATACACTCTGCCTCTGTTTGTGTGTGGTACTGTAGATTTCAAAACATTTTATCAGAAAATGTGTAAACAAGGTCTTTTAAAGGAATACATATGATATCTCCACGGCACTCACAAGCATACTCCGTAAATAGGGTAGTATTTATCTATGTGTAGCTAATATTGACTTGATATTGCAATCAATTAAGCTCCACAATACATAACATCACATTTTGTATTGAATACATCACAATACATCAGTACACCCCTACTGAGCAGTAGTATTCTCTGTAGTATTGGTAGTGTGTAATTGTCTGGTATGTTGAGCCAGGCAGTGAATTGATGTTTGTTTGAGTAATGAAGGCAGATCGTGGTCACGTAGCTAATGACTGCACTTCTATCATGCTATCCATGGAGCCTGAAAAACCAGAGTTCACAACACTAGTCCATTTTAACAGTAACACAGCACAGTGTCTAAACACTGGAATATGCACGGTTACAGTATATACAGGCTAACCTGATATCTTCAGCTCTTGTACAATCTAAGACAACAGCCCTGAAAGAAATACATTCAGTTTTTGTTGATTGATTTAGCTCTAAATAATACAGTCCAGTGCAACACTACCACAAATTATGGCCCCAAAAATGTTACGACAGAGTGAAATTAACGAGGTGAAGTATGTAAGCAATGAATAGCTTCACAAAGTTTTTATTCATAGCAGGCTGTTGCATTAGACTGCATTTTAGATAAAATATTGTCTGCGCTTATTGTCTGCCAATGATAGCTTGATGACAGATATAACAACACACTGACATCATAAGTAATATATTGAATTGTTCCCTGCAGTATTTTTTTTAAAATTACGTAGTCACTTTCTGGACGTTGCTTTCTACAAAAAGTATATGTTTTTAAACAAGGCACTAGCATCTGTAGAAGAAAGAGCCCAAGCAGCTGCCCAGGTGTTTGCTGAGATGTAGACACTAAAGAGAGTTTACATTGTAGTCATTTTTTGGTGATGATCAGATGAGTTCAAGAGTAACATTTTGCTGATTTGCTAAGTAGTATTTTTCCACTTTTATTTACTATTATTTTGCGCACAAAATGTTTAATCATTTAAATCTCGTCCGCTCCTGTTTTAATGGATCATGGTTGTAATTTGTCATGGAATGCAATTTCAGTTCAATGAGTACTTAGTGAATTATTAATTCTCTGAAGACTCGAACATTAGTTCAAATACAAACACATACCCTGTTAAACTTGCCATTTTACAAGTTTATCCTAGATTACCCAAAGTTTAAGATGCTGGTGCTTTCTGTACAGCCATTGTATCAGACAGCCAGTCAGGGTCCTGTTGGACTCAGAGCCATTATTTTGCTATAATAAGATTGGCTCGCAGTCAGAGACCGTACAATGTCAGCAAGAATGAACACTGAAAATGTCTATGTACTGTAACAGAATTTCAAATCATCCAAAAATAGCTGTTTGCCAGTGTGTGGTGACTCTTACTGATGTATCCATAAAAGACACATTTAATTGGACTTTGGTGCTGGGCTGGTGTTTCAGGAACTAAGTCTTACCTAAACCTGGGATGGACTTCATAGAAGAAGAAAAAAAAGTCTGACTCTAGGATTTCTAATCAAATAGACGTGCCTTTGACTGTTTTGTAATAAAAATACATTTTGCCTACTGTAATGTAAAATCTAGTAAATTACAGTATTACACAGTAGCTCTACTGTGTATTACTGTAGTAGTATGTTTCTGTCAAATTAGTATCTCTGTATTTGCTTATGGTTTCAAGAAAAACCAATATCACATGAGATAAGAAAGACTAGAGCTGTAAATAGAGTGCTGCTCTACTCTCCTGTAGTTTCTTGTCATTACCCTTTTTTCTCTTCTTCTGTCATGTCTTGGCACTAACCTTCTCCACTCCTTACCCTCACGTGACCCCATTTTCTTGTGTTTCTGCCACACTATGTCACTGTGTTGCATTTTTAATAAGAACATGCATCTAGAAGGTCATACTCTGCAAAAAGTCCATGAATTATAGAATAAACTGATAAATAAAACTAGGTAAGCCATTTGCCTGTTTTTCCCCTTCTGGTGAGAAGAAGTTTATAACGAGGAGCCTCTGTTTTGACAAAGAACCTTGATTCAAATAGAAGATGCAGTAGACCAATGACCACTTCATGATACAGTCTCTACTCTTACTGTTTGCTTTGAGGTTTTGCTTCAAAGCAAACCTTGAAGTGCATCTTAGTATGCTGAGTGAATAGACTGCACGCTTCCATTTATCTCATCGTCAAGTCCATATTTATACATTATCAAAAAGACCCATTTTCATGAACTATACAATACTGCGTCAGAGTTACTGTGCAACTAGTTTGCCATCGTCATCTTTTAAGAACTGTGCTTGCCTTGTTTGTCCTGTTACTAATATATCTACATGTTATCTATCATACCTTCCCTTCCCTCAATGTCACATGTTTTTTTTCCCCCTCATGACTCACCCTCGCACTACTTACCAAAGCAGCAAGCCTACATTTGTTGTGTTATAGAATATGCCTCATATTCCAGATTGAATATAGAATCCAGAACTTTTTAGTCTTCATCTCAACATGCACTTCTCTTAGGCAAAATATTCTAATGTGTGTTGTTATGTATTGTGATACTACAGAACATTCATTTAAATTCATTATGTCACTTCATTTGAAGTGATTTTTGACAAACGTTTACTTTCGATGAAACACTCTAAAAACAGAACAAACAACTGCACTTTTGTTGATAAGAAAGATGTGTTTGCTGTACTTCTAACAGGATTTATTAAATAAACAACTCTGCTACATCCCAAGTTTCATTGGGCTGATTGGTTATAGGTTCATCCAATTGTGTCCAGAAGCCTTTGGGTTTGTGCCTATAACAGTGGTATGTGAATGTAGCCAGAGTCTGCATGCATCTAATAGGGAATTTTGTCTCTCTCGATTTGTGTGGCTAATTAAAATGCATTGCCCCTGCAGCAGGAAGACCTCTGTACAAAGCATCTGGGAGAAGGTGGTCAAGGCCTCCCCACTCTCACTCCAGCCTTTATATAAGTGATTGTCAACAAAGCACAGAGAACAGGAACACTCTGTGCCAGATAAGGGTATTTGTGTTTGCTGACGTGACTACACACAAGAATAGGCACTTTTAATGTGTGACTGATTGTTGATGCCAGAATCTGTAGTAAGAGCACCTCTGTTTCATACAATGAAACGTCGTCAGCTAATGCTTTTGGTAGTATTGAAATGACATGACACTGAGTGTCTGATTATTGTAATTTGGAAAATTACATTGTATACAGTGGGTACGGAAAGTATTCAGACCCCTTTAAATTTTTCACTCTTTGTTTCATTGCAGCCATTTTCCAAAAATCAAAAAAGTTCATTTTATTTCTCAGTAATGTACACTCAGCACCCCATCTTGACAGAAAAAAACAGAAATGTAGAAATTTTTACACATTTATTAAAAAAGAAAAACTGAAATATCACATGGTCATAAGTATTCAGACCCTTTGCCGTGACACTCATATTTAACTCAGGTGCTGTCTATTTCTTCTGATCATCCTTGAGATGGTTCTACACCTTCATTTGAGTCCAGCTGTGCTTGATTATACTGATTGGACTTGATTAGGAAAGCCACACACCTGTCTATATAAGACCTTACAGCTCACAGTGCATGTCAGAGCAAATGAGAATCATGAGGTCAAAGGAACTGCCTGAAGAGCTCAGAGACAGAATTGTGGCAAGGCACAGATCTGGCCAAGGTTACAAAAAAATTTCTGCTGCACTTAAGGTTCCTAAGAGCACAGTGGCCTCCATAATCCTCAAATGGAAGAAGTTTGG